>NW_024105064.1:0-291302 GCF_003945595.2 Pipra filicauda | reverse complement strand
AAAGAGCCCTCCAGGAAGCACCTGCCCTGGGACTGCCGGACCCAACCAAGGAGTTTCAGCTCTATGTCTGCGAGAGACAACGAATGGCTTTAGGAGTCCTCACTCAGCGTCTAAGATCCTGGAAAAGACTGGTTGGATATTTCTCCAAACGGCTAGACGCAGTAAGTGGGGGATGGCCAGGGTGTCTCAGAGCTGTGGCAGCGACGGTTACTTTAATACAAGAAGCACGAAAATTGACTCTGAGAAAACACATGGTAGTGTACGTACCCCACATGGTCATAGCAGTTTTGGAACAAAAAGGGGGGCATTGGCTCTCATCTAGCCGTATGTTACAGTATCAAGCTTTGTTGAGAGAACAAGATGATGTTGAACTGAAAATCACTAACCATCTCAACCCAGCAGAATTCCTTAGGTCTACACAGGAAGAAGGTATCCTGGAGCATGACTGTGTAGAGACCATTGAACAAGTCTACGCGAGCAGAAGAGACTTGAAGGACGAGCCATTGGCAGATCCTGACTGGGAATTGTTCACTGACGGATCTAGCTTTGTGGAGAACGGCACCAGGTATGCTGGGTATGCAGTGGTCACTGAACAAGAAGTGATAGAAGCAAAGGCACTACCCCCAGGTACGTCTGCACAAAAGGCCGAAATATGGGCATTGGTGAGAGCTTTAATATTAAGCCAAGGAAAGAGAGTTAACATATGGACTGACTCCAAATATGCTTTTGGGGTAGTTCATATTCACGGAGCACTCTGGAAAGAGAGAGGACTTCTTACTTCTCAAGGGACAACGATTAAACATCGGGAAGAAATTTTACAATTGCTAGAGGCAATACACAAACCCTCAGCAGTAGCAATAATGCATGTTAAAGGACATCAGAGAGATCCCGGACGAGAATTTTGAGGTAATCGACAGGCTGACCAAGCAGCTAAGCAAGCCGCAAGAGAAGTATGGACTCAGATGGTTCTTTTGCCTGTTCGAAATAATCCAGCAATACCATATATGGAAGAAAAACCACATTATTCACAGGAAGATGAGAAATTAGCTCAAATGACAAATGCGAAGAAAAATGTTAAAGGGTGGTACATTTCCCCCATAGGACAAGTGATTCTACCTGTCAGAATAATGAAAGCAGTGCTTGAAACAGAACACAATAAGTGCCACTGGGGTGCAGAAGCATTGGTAAAATTTTTGAAAAATGAGGTTTTCTCAAACCAGATGTTAACATTGGCAAAAAGGGTAAATGCAATGTGTCCTATGTGCATAAAGAATAACCCAGTAGTCAGGAAGCAGGTGCAGATGGGAAAATTACAGATAGGTCAGTTACCGGGAGATTACTGGCAAGTAGATTTTTCTGAGTTGCCTAAAGCCCAATCCTATAAGTATTTGTTAGTATATGTCTGCACCTTTTCAGGATGGCCTGAGGCTTTTCCCTGTAGGACTAATCAAGCAAAGGAAGTGGTAAAAACTCTCTTGAGGGAAATCATCCCAAGATTTGGAGTTCCCCTAGGGTTGTCCTCTGATCGAGGACCGCACTTTATAGCAGGAATAGTACAAGATGTGTCGGTTATATTAGGGATAACATGGAATCTCCATACACCATGGAGACCACAGTCTAGTGGACAAGTTGAAAGGATGAATCAGACATTGAAAGGTCAATTGAAGAAAATCTGTCAGGAAGCAAAGATTCCGTGGCCCCAAGCATTATCCATTGCCCTGTTGAGAATTAGGATCAAACCAAGGGAGAGAATAGGAGTAAGTCCATATGAAATATTATATGGCAAACCTTATCATGCAGCTACCTACCAAGGGGATCCTCATATAGTAGGTGATCAAGCAGTGTTTAATTATGTGTTATCTTTAAATAAGACTCTCACAGCCCTCAGAGGAGCGTTGCAGTGGAATCGACCTTTGCCCCTGGAGAATCCAGTGCACGACATTTCTCCGGGAGATCATGTCTACGTGAGAAACTGGTTGGTGGAGCCGCTGAAAGAAACATGGGACGGTCCTCGCCAGGTGATAATGACGACTTACACGGCAGTAAAGGTCGAAGGAATCGACAGCTGGATCCATTATACTCGGGTCAAGAAGGTTCCAGTTTCATGGTCGGTAGAACCTCTCTCACCCACAAGAATGGTATTTCGAGCCAACCATTGAGGATCATAGTGTTCCTGGGGTTGATAAGTTTAGCAGAAACCACCGTGAGAATTGAGACCCCGGATCCTTACTTATTTGTACCAGAGCATACTGATGTGAATTTAACCTGTTTATTTTCAGATGACCAGGGAGCTGAATTAAGAGATGTCCATGTCAAGTGGAGATGGAGAGATCAAGACCAAATCATGACAGAAGGAGTGACAACAGTTTGGGATGCTACACAACAAAAAGGTTACACCGTTCTGCAGGTACCCAAAGTGTACAAAGCTATGGAAGGGACATATATGTGTGTAGTTTGGATTTGGGAAAGTTTTGATTATGGACATATAGAAATACAGACAATAAACACGACTCAGAAGACGGTGACCAAAGTGCGAGTTTTACCCACTAGGAAACAATCAGACATGTGGGATGGTCCTCCTTTAAAAATCAATTGTACCTTCCAATTTGATGATTGTCGAAAATCAGTTAAAGTAAAGTGGTGGAAATTGAATGTGGCAAATCAATCTTGGGAATCACAAAGTCAAGGAGTTAGCTGGTGGTCAAATAGTAAGGGAGGCAAAGGGTGGCTGAATATTTCTAATCCCAGAGTAGGAAAGACAGAAGGTACATTTCTCTGTGTAGTCTCATGTGGAGAAGAAAAAGATCACGGGATAAGGACAGCAGTAGCCGTACCACATCAAGGAATAAGAGTTAGACCAGAACATAGTGTTTATCCGGCCCAGGAAGGAAGAGATCTGATTCTAAGCTGCAAAATTCCAGAAGGACAGTATTTTGAATATGGGTGGTGGTTTAAGGGACAGAACTTGAAAGTTGGGAAGAGACATCAGATTGAGAAGAGAGCAGATACAATAGTTTTGAAAATCAAAGAAATACAAAGAAGAGAAGATGAGGGCCAGTATACTTGCTGGATAAGTAGAGATGACTGGTGGGATACTGGAATTACTGTCGTCCACGTAAGGACTGAAAGAATAACCCGACAAGTAAGTAACCTGCAGATTCCAGATAGAGAAGTAGAACAAGAAAACCTAGTTGTAGGCCTAATTCGTGATTTTGGGAAAGTACAGAATGTCACAAAAATCACTGCATGTCTCCCTATGCCTCATGCTGCAGGAGACCCAATCCCATGGGGAATAATTCCAGTACCGGAAATCCCTAGAATGTTTAAGAATACTACATGGAATTGTAGATTTGTAACTAGAACATGGAATGAAATGACAGATGCATGTTTATTGAGAGACAAAATGACTAAAAAACAATGTGAACAGATGCCTGGATATTTTCGCTGGGTAGAAAGTGGGAAAATTGGAAAGTTAGAAGGAAATTGTTTGATCTCAGGTTCAGTAACACACCCATGTTCTAAAGTACAAGTTCAAATAAAACGAGAAAAGCAAGAAGAAGTGTGTCAAAATACTACTAGTTCTACAACCATGGAGGAATGGCAAACAATTTGGGGACCCAGCTTACTAGAGACATATAGTTATATTGGAAAAGTACAGTGGTGCATTCACTGGAAAGGGAAAAAGAATCAAACTTATTCTACAGGCAATAGAGGAAATCATAATTGGAGGACAGAAACACGTGCAAAAGAGAATTGGAATTGTACTCGAGTATATACATGTGATACCCCAGACGATGAAATAGGCTTAATGCCAGTCAAAACACTTTTGCAGTTAGGATGTGAATGTCGAGGATATAACCATACAATTAAGGGATCTGTGAAAAACATTGATTGCCGTACCACTACGGTTAGGAGCCCAGGAAATTTGGTATGGGTAATGGGACATGGCCAGTGGACCACCCACATGCCCATAGATGGTCCGGTTGTACCTGTCACACTAGGGATACCTACTCTCTGTCCATTCTGGAAGCAGAACAAGTTAACATCAGTAGAAATACAACCACGAGGGAAAAGAGAAATTAGTAAAGACATTGATAACCTGGGGTTGGGAGATTGGCATGAACCATCAGCAGGAGTCAAATTTGGATGGGCATTAGAGTCTCTGTTTGCACCAATCTCAACATACCGGAACAGAGAAATGTTGTTTAAATTAATGGGACAAACTGAAAGGTTAGCAGCAGTCACTAAGAAGGGATTTAAAGATTTAAATTTACAATTACAAGCCACCTCTAGAATGACCATACAAAACCGCATGGCATTAGACCTAATATTACTTAAGGAACATGGAGTTTGCGGCTACCTGCATGCAAAGGACGAGCATTGTTGTGTACACATCCCAAATGTCACTCAAGAAGTAGAGAAAGATATTAGCCAATTAGAACAAATTGACGAGAATGTTCATGAACTGCAAAAAGAAGCAGAACATAATTGGATAGGACAATTATTCAGCTCCCTAGGTCTTCATGTGTCAGGATGGATATCTTCTGTTATCCAATACGGAATATTAATTGTAATAATTATTGTCATAGCCATAACTGTTTACAAGTGTCTTTTAGGAATGATTGTAAAAGAAGGTCAACATACGAGACGCATCATGAAAGCTATGACAAGGAAAGAAGTAATCTCACCGCAAAATGAATCACCTCCTACCTACCAAGAAACTACAGCCTGAAGATTGCTGTATTTGAGCATCCTTGCAAGCAAAGCCTGAAGAATGCTCAAAAGGGGGGACATGTTGCAAAGCAATTTAAATTAGTAGTAGAATGGCTAAGGCTTAGTAGAAGAGTAGGCCTAGAAAGCAACACTCCAAAGTAGCAACCTTGTTTGTGTGTGAAGTGGAAACCATAATCAAAGGATCTAGTCAGGCATGTATGTAACGATTTGTTACCTAGGATGTGGTTAAGGTCTGTTAAACAGTTTCTAGGGATAAGACAACTTAAGCAGATTTATGATTGGAGTAGATGATTATTAATTGTTATCAGTATGAAGTATGAGCTTGTTTGCAACTGCACCTGGTTTGCTGTGGAAACTGTAACTGTTTTGCCGTGAAAACTGCACGTAAACTTGTTTGTGTATAAAAGCTGAACTGAAAATGAGGGTCTTCGGAATCCTGACTTTGGACGCTAGTCCTCAGGTTCCCGGGGCCCCGAATAAAGCACCGCATAAACCGGCACTCTGTTGGTTTGTGTTTCTTTTGGTTACGGGCAACAACCCAACACAGTGAACACCCCCCTAGTTACTATCCTGTGCTTTGGGGCTCTCCCTTAACCAACCCAGTTACTCCACATTTATTCCACTGACTGTAGGGCAGCTGCTCTATCAAGAGCTAAGACATCTTTCTTTCTTTAAATAAAGCTAAAGCCTCAGCCTAAACTCCCTTGATTTCTCAGCCTGGCTAACATATGCTGGATGGCAGATCATGTCAGAAGAAGCCTGGAGCCCATCTGTTGTCAGAGAGCTGAGTCTTTACATTCTGCCAACGCAGCTTCAGCTGACAGTTTGCTACATGATGTGTTTTCCTTTTGTATGGAGAGTAGAAGGACTGTCCAGCTCAGTGTGACTCTCAGAGGAGGCTTACTAAGGTAATGCCTGAGTGAGAGAACCAGGCCATTAGTAAAGATTTGTAAGGCAAGATATCATCAGTTAAAAGGTGATCACCCACTGATCAATACATGGTATAACACATACCCCATACTCACCCAAATATTGGATTTTGATTAGGAATCTAACTGTGGACAGAGCTTTAATGTCAATATAGAGGTATCTGAAGAGGCTTGCAAGTCTGGGCAGCTGGCATGCAAATACACATACTCTAATAAAACATTTTTTGCAAAATAAATTATCATTAGGTGCGGCAAAACCACATTTTTAAAGAGCTTTGCATTTCCCTTGGGCTCTATCATGCATTATAGCAGGAGAAAGCACAGCACCATGGACCACAGGGAGAAGGGGACTCAAGTGTTACCATCAGGACTCATTTCAATTATTCTGATCCTGCAGAATTAGGAAGGAGAGCCATTTGTAAGAGAAGAAATGCTATGTTCAGGTAAACCTTATTTATTACACAATGACCCTACCAGCTCAGATGAATTAATCAGCTGAATCAGTCATGCTGAAGCTGGGAAATTTCCAAGGAAGGAGAAGGCCTCGATGGCATTTCACTCTCTAAGCAAAACTCCTCCGAGTCAGTTGTGACTAAGGCACTGATTCAGTAAAGCAAACAATTCTTTGGTCTGTATTTTAGGATCAGTTAGATGGCTTTGTTTCATCGGATGACTAAGTGGTTTGCAGGGGCAGTTTAGGGGCTGAGCACTCAGACAGGATGGGCTCTGCACCTGGGGGGAGCCAGACAAATGAAACCCCCATCCCTGTCACCACTGATGTTCCACTGGCACTTCCTGTGATGGTTCAGCAAATACAACATCCCCTCAAACACCTCTTGTTTCAAAACTAAATCTGATGTAAGTTGCCTAGTGTGGGACCTGCTGTGCTCCAGCCCTGTGTGCTGTTCAGCACTGGCTGTCCTGTTCCTGTCTGCCAGAGGGAACTGCCTTTCCCACGCTGACAGGGATTCTCACTCTATCCCAAATGCCACATGCCATTATTTCAGAGGAACTCAGGGAACCAACTTCAGCACCTTCATTTTTACCACTTATCTCCCTCCTACTCTCTGACCTGCTTCTCAAGCTACAAAAAACCATTGATTTTTATTTTATTGGTAAGCAACAAAACTGGAACAAATGGCTCCTGGCAGAACATGTTTTCTGTTTCAGCTGAAAACCTATCGGGCTGATGTCCTTGAAATGCACAGTGTGACTAATGCCCGGCTTGCAAGGACCCAGGAGGACACATTTATTGCACTTGTCAGAATGGAGCTGAGCAGCCAGAACAGAAAAGATAAGGTGAGAGGTAAAAATGAACGCATTTGCTTGGTACTGAAAGGCAGGCAGTGCACACCACAAATGCAGGGCGCAGAGAGACGTGCTCAGATAAGCCAGCAGCAGATCTGGCTCTGGCTCTTAGAGCTCAGGATCATACAGGGGTTTGAATAAACACAGAATATGCACTGTTACTTCTGGATATTAGACTTGGACTCGTTTAAAAGGGCACACATAGGGAAAGGGCCCAAACTTCAAACAGTCTAGAACTGCACTGAGAAAATGGTTGTCTTTAACTAAAGAGGCCAGAACCGGGTGTGGGCTTGTTTTCATCTCAGTGCAATTTAATGACTGCGCACCAGTTTGTTTGCAGATGCATCTCTTTTAACAAGAAGTTAGAACCCAGCTTTATCTCCTCCACCAGTTTATCACAGCTGCCCTGAAACCACTTCTGAGAGGGGACCAATTGCCATAGAGACTGTGCAGTAATTAAGCTCATGAGAGAGCTGCCTGCACAATATTAGATGAGGGCAAGAACAGAGCAGCTTCTGAGAAGCTGTATCACAGCTCCACTCCTGCTGCTCCCATTCCCACTAGAGAAAGCAATAGGAGAATCACAAAGTATTTGGGGAATCTGAATTTTGGTATTTTTTGGTTCTGGCATGGCTTTATCAGTCTAAGGCAAGCAGGAAGAACAAACAATAATGAGACTAAGGAAAAGATGATTCAGGGCGAATATAAAGAATCAATTCTGCACAATGAGGTCTATGAGACCCCAGAGCACTCCTGTGAGGCACCAGGCACAAGTGGCATCTTTTGGGTCATTCCAAACAAAACTCCACAACAAAATGCCAGAGCAGTTCTCCTGCCAGCTGGAAGACAAAACACACACAGATGACCCGTTAGATCTTTTCTAGCCTTGCTGTCCCTAATATACACACTCTGAACGTGGAAAGGCATAAAACTCATGTGTTTTTAGATTCAGTAGATGAAGATGTTATTATTATTTTTTAATGTGTTAGAACCCAACTGTATATTTTCGAGGAGAAAGAATTAGAGGACTGGTTTTCCCCGCACTTGAAAATTTCCAGAAGTGCTTTGATCATGTATGAGAATTGATTTAGGGGATGCAAATGAAGGCCTTGGCAATCTGAGGAAGAAAATCTTCTCCCCTGACATTTCTGAGCGTTCAGAGAATTCTCAACAAGCCATTGAAGTACAGGTTCATCAGAGAGACAAAAAGAAAATTCAATAAGCAAAGAAGTACATAAAACCAACCAGCTCCCTCACAAGAAAACCAGCAGCATTAACAATCTTTCCACCTTGTTCAATCCTTTTTTCCTGCTCAGACTTACCTTCTATTGCAAAATATGCATCCAGAAACATGAAAGCAATGAAGGCAAGATGCAAGTCTTGCCTGACAAAGAGAGACTGAATATTCTGCATCATCATTATAATATTTTACAACTCATTAGCACCTTCCATCCCAGGATCTCCCAGCATTTACAAGCGTTAATTAATGCACCCTCACAATACTTCTGTGAAAGTAAAAGGCAGGTGTCTGGATATTGTGGTGACAGGTGCATTACAATTGAATAAGACAGAATTTCTAGGCTTTCCATTTGCATATTTCGGAAAGCAGGGCAAAAAAAGGGGAGGAAAAATTAACAAGTACTGCAATGCCTCGAAATACCTGGAATCAAGAAATGCTGTAATACCTTGAAATACCTGGAACAGACTGGCTTTCAAGTCTCTACCTAAAAAGCAATACTCATTAAGGGCCTCAGTAACATTTAGGCTTTATTAACATAAGTCTTTGCATCCAGTACCACAATGGCTATTTTAAGCTGGGTTGTATAAATAGAAGTGGAGTCTGAATGAAACTGGACCTGTTTCTTAAAAAATTATTTTGCTACATGAAGGGGTACCGAGGTCTCCTAAGTCCCTGAAACCACTGTGGCCTCTGAAAAGAGTTAAATAAATTATTTGTAAAGCTTAGTAAGATACCACTAAAGAAAGAGAGAGAATGCAGAAAGTGAAGCAGCACCAGGAATAAGTTATTTCACTAATCATCCTCTAGCTCAATGAAATAAGAATTACAGTCAGGTGCTCTGGATGAGCCTATCTTCAGTGTATGCCCATAAAAAAACAAGGATTCCAGTGGTTATACATTATTTCATCAATTATTGTATTAACCTGTTCTGAAGAGCAGCACAGTGGGCCATGCCCATGTCAACAACTGCTTTAACTCCCTGATTTATCCAGAAAACTGAGCTAGTGATTTATGCTGGGGGAAGATATACAGATTTAAAAAAAGAGAGAAGAACTATGGGGTTTTTTCCCAGTTCTATCCCAGATCTCCCTCTGGGACAGTGCCTAGCCTCTATCCTGTTTCCTTATCTGACAACACAGTCCAGTAACACACCAGGAAAAAAAGGACAGATGGATAAACCAACTCATAAAACAAGGTTTAAATTTCTCAGCTTACAGATGTTTTGTATTCTTTAGGCTCGTGATATTCTGCAAACATCTGGTCATAAAATGAGGTTTTCCTCTCTGCCTGCCCTCCCTTCAAGGGAGAAGAGCAGAGCCATGAGCATGAGTATTCCCCTCCCCAAGAGCCATATGGGAATGTAAAGGCATTCTCTGAATTCATTACCCGGCCTCACAATATGATTCTGTCTTTGTATGGGCAAGAAATGGATGTTAATTTATTCCTTATTGCTAATTTGAAAAGGAGCACAAACACAACAGTTCCATTGCAGAGGCTTCTACCAAGGGTGTAGTTTAAGTCCAATTATGTGCTATTAGTACATTTGCTCTTTATTCCTGTGGCATATTAATTACATGTCTGGTATTCTGATAATTAACACAATTATACTCTTTATTTTCCCCTTTCGTTAGCCAATATTCTTGCATTTTACTCTGATAAGTAATTTTCTGTAGGTAAAAGGAGCCAAATCATTACATATTAATAATATCGAGCAATGGGGCTTTTAAATGGGCTTGTACAGAGAAGATCCAGCAATGTTCTTCAGCAAAAAGAAGAGCAGATGCTCCTGTTGAGCTGCAATGTATCTCAGAGACTTCCAAAATGAACCCAAATCACAAAGCTCCAGTTTTGTCTCCAGCAGGACAATGAGGCTGAAGCAGCAGGGCCATAAGGGCTGTGCTGGCACTGCCACACAGGGCTGTTCAAAGGCTCCCTGTCACCACCACCTCTGCTCTCCCACTGCCAGCCATGAAACTCAGCGACATTTGGCAAAAAAAAAGTTCCAAAGGGTCAACCAGGATGGTTTATCACTGCACAGATCATCCCCAAATCAACACTCGGCAGGTATTCCACAGCAATATTAAGGAACAAAACAAAACAAGCACTCTTGCTACTGTAATACACTGAGGTGGGTAGATTTGACTAAAATAAGTAGGCACAGACACCCCAAAGATTTGTTTTTTTACCTGAAGGACAAATGATTGTTCCTCTATCTACAGTTTTCTCTAGAAGCACATTGGAACCTCCCATTGGCCTCATACACCACTATGGCTAAAAAAGCCCCACTAGGGAAAGAAAGATTCTTCTGTAAGTGGTTATTTGGGAAAGGGGGAAAAGAAGGGGCAAATACTCTGTAAATGGGCCCCACCTTGCTGTCTCTGAAGCTGCTGTGAACACTATTATTTAGACAGGGAAAAATGGCATCAATTTTATTAAACGATTCTTCTGAGACAGAGTTCTAGCTGCCATAATTTCCCCATCTCGTAGGATTTTTTTAAAGGCCACAAAAATAAGCTGAAAACGTGCATTGTTTGTGCTGCAAAATGGCTTCACACAAACTGCTGTCCTTCCTCAGTGTGTCGGGTGGGACATGGGCTCCTCTGCACTCCCGGCCACCCCACAGGCACGCCCGGCACTGAGGCTGCAGCTTCCCCAGCCATCCTCCACAGAGTCCCAAAGCATTTCACACATGGGCATAGTCAGAGCTTCCCAAACCTCAGCCAGGCACGGCCAGTACCTGCACCACCTGTAACCACCTGGCTGCTGAAGGAAATCATGATGAAGTTCCTGTAGATCAGCCACAAAAAGTGTCCGGGACACGGTTTACAATTGATGCAGACATCCCAATTTCCGAGGCTGTGTTTTACCTACATAAACAACCTCCGGTGCCTCAAAAAAAGTCCCTTTTGAAATTATCTGGTCAGGAAGAAAACACCCTTTTATTCCCCCCCCTTCCTTTTCTAAGATCCCAGTGCTCCCAGCTCCTTCCTCACAGTGCCCTGGCTATTTAAGTCAGTCTCATCAGACAGGAGCGCAGCTAAATCCTTTGTCGTCTCCCATATTTATTTCTGTTCTGACAGATACCAGTTGTGACCCTTCCTGCAGCAAAGCCACTGCCCTCCTGGCCTCCACTCTAATTGCAGATTTGCTAATCATGTTTTGATCACCCACCCATCTAATCGCCGCCGCCGCACGCCAGGGGCCGGCCCCATTTCCAGGGGAGAAGGGCACAACACGCAAACGCGCCGCTTGTGTTCTCGGCCGTATGGAAAGGATCAGGGGATTAAGAGGAACAGTCAGCCCTGATTAATGTGCCGAGGGAGTGGGAGCTCCTTGCCAGTGGCAGGGCCCGATTGCCTCCCCGTGGGGAGCTCCCAGGCAGACAGTCTCCCTTACAAGGACGTGTCGTCTGCCCTTTGGGAAGCTGGATGCTGCTTCCCTTGGCTGTTCTGCGATAGGAGGATGGTGAAATGCTGACAGCGAACTGTCCTGCGGTGGGAAGGGTGTGTTGAAGTAGTGCAATAGCGTTCTGGGGATGGACAGAGGGTTGTTGCTCTCACTGACTCAGCCACTGACCTCCTACCGGCAGGAAAACAGCAGAATTCTCTTCAGTGCCTTTTGCAGAGGTGTTCTGAGCACATTAACCCTAAAGGGAGCCAGCAAAGAGCTGGTTTGTCTTAACAAAGCAGGAAACAAACACTGAGCTAAGGCTCAGGTACCAGCAGAACCAACCTCAGCACGGGCTGTGCTCACACCAGGGTGAGGATGTGTCCTCCCTCCAGCCACCCCATACATGTAAGTGGATCCCAGTGATTGAGAGTAATTACCCCATCCCAACCTGCACTGCTCTAACATATCCATTAGATTGTTAACTCCATGTTTTCCTCTGCTCACTGTAGGAAGGTAAAACATTTCTCCTGAGTTCTTTTGGAAAGGTTATGTGCCCACTTCGACTGTGGGATCCGCTTCTGCTGGACCCAACAGGATCTCAAAGACCATCCCACTACTCAGACAAACACTCAGCAGCCATGAATTTCCACTCCACCTGCACCTTTTAGCATTTCAGGTTTCCTCTTGTTTTCAGTCTGGACAAAAAGCCTCTGATGGGAGACTTCTCCTTCTGCCCCATCCAGTATTCCGTGTCTGTCAAAAGTGGATCAGCTGAATCAGTGGGATGACACACTGTCTTCTGCAAAAGGAAGTGTGGGGGGGCTTTAAACCCCATGTTGTGTTAAATGACTGAAGTGCAGTGCTTTGTAGTGCATGCTACCAGCACCCACTGCTCCCTGTTTACTGCTGCTTCAATGAGACATTGTCCACTGAGTGTAAGTAAAAAGCTTATGAGATGAGACAGGCATATCATCCTGTCTGAAGCCCAGCTTACACAGGCAGCTCCTGCGTGAGGAAGAGCCTCTGGGAATGACAGGCATCTGTGGAACATGAAAATACGGCTCGGGATAGGTCAAGTATTTACTGACCTGCTCTAAAAATGAGTCTGAGTGCCCAGGTTTCACCCATTTGAACAGGGGCTACACGATGGCAGCTGGAATTCCAGAGGCTCTGCAGCGACTGAGGAGTCCTCAAACTGAGCAAGATGCACAGAAGCTTGTCTGTCTGCAACTGAGTAAACAGGATAAACCTCTCCCATTCGTTAAAGCCATGATTTATGTACAAGATTATCATATGCCATTCTACAGTCCTAATCCCAGACCTTGAAGTAGCAGCACAGATTAGAGCTTCTGACCGTTTTCTAAAGTAATGTCACTAGTAACCAGTGAGACATCTCAGACAGAAGAGATGCCTAAGAAATGAAGGAGAAAAACACCTTAAATATCTGTAGAATAGCCTTTTTTTTTGGAGTGAAAGGCACACATCACACACTAGATATGCACGAGAGAATTCAGCGTTAGAACATTTTCATACCCTTTTCCCTCAAGCATCTCTGCTCCCTTTGCTGCCCAGCTCTCATTCTGCCTGACAGCTCCTTAATCACAGTATCTGTGTCACACACATAAAATATTATTTAACCTCCAGCACAGAGGAAAATGCATTTATAACCTACTGGTTTTTCCCCTTTAATCTCTTTCTTTTTCCCTTTACTGCTCCCCCCTCTTTTTAGTAGCTCTAAGCAAGAATGGTGCTAACAACCTTCACAAAGACTTACTCAGGTCCAGACAGAACCAACTCTCTGCACTCTGTCAAGACAGGAGACTAAAAGAAACAACACACATGACCTCTTCTTTCTACCCAGGTGGCAGAACACACTCTCCATCAGATCACTAAAGCAGTGTGGCCTCTCCTGCAAAGATGTCAGTAAATGTCATTTTAGAATTACAGAACCAATTTAAACTCAACTCAGCCATGACCTAATCCTGCAGATTGAATGTTGCTTATGATCCCTCAGTGATATCTAACAGTACTTGTGTTTCAAAGGTATTTTTGTGGCTTTGCTCTGCAGCAACCTGACAGCTGAATTTCTTGTTCCTTCTGTCTGAGCAGAATTCAAGGTGTTGACTTTGAGCTGTGAGCACTACCAGGTCTGGGATCTTACTATGCCAAAGATCTCGTTCTCTGTGATCCATCTCACCAGTACTTAAGTCAAGGTGCTGCTCCTGACAAATTCTCTATTTAAAACTCCAAGAACAGAGGAAAGGATGTTCTCTGCAGAAGGGTATGAGCTGGGAATCTTTGCATACACAGTGCCCAGACTATTTACTAGAGCAGCTCTGCTGGTTGTGGTGTCTCCAAAACCCTTAGGAAGCCTTTCCTGTTTGTTAGTGGGATGTAGTTCATTTAAACACTTCTCAGTTACCCAGGTCAGAAGGAGGAAGCAAGACAATGGCACGGCAAGTAAAAAGATTTCATTTAAATTCCTGCACTGCTCCAATCCTCTGACATCTACACTTTGCTACATTTAGAGAGAAAGCAAACAAAAAAAAAATCAGGTAAAAATGCTCCCTTGGCTCCACCAGCCAGGGTGAGTCCACACGCCCCATTTAGTTTCAGGAGACTGTGACCTCGAGGTCAAGGTCAGACTAAAACAAAAGGCCCCACAGTAGGCACATATGGTGTGAGCAGCTAAGCATGTACAGAACCAGCACATGGCACAGCTCCTTTTAGAGGGAGGCTCTGAAGTCTGGTGCTGCTGGCGAGGCAAGGCAAAAGCTTAAGATTCTGTCTGGTTTAATTACCATCTTTCTGCAGGCTCAAAGAGGCTTATGAGAACACAACAGCCAGGCAGAGCTGTCCCCCTGTGCTTCCACCTACAGAAACTCATCCTCTCCTGCCCTGCCCCATCTCCCTCCTCACACCCCCCCGAGATTCAGCAGAATCAAGCCATTAAAAAACACCCCCCGAGTGCAGACTCTGCTGGGAACTGCTCTCCTTGCAGGAGCCCAGGCCTGGCTGTGCCCAGGCAGAGGCACACACTGGAGCTGCTCACATCCATCAGGACACACAGGCAGTGTCTGGCTGCTCCAGGCACTCGAGGTACAGGACAAAAGGCTGAAGGGAAATGCTTGGCTACCACTGTCCATTCCAATCACGTTCAGTGCAATCTACACCGTGCCCTGTGATTAGGAGGTCACGGGCAGAGCTGAGCAGGGATTACAGTGCACAGTCAGCAGCAGCACCACGAGCTCCTGTGTCATTCCTTGATCAGGTAACTCCCTGCACTCTCCTATTTCATGGGCCAAACGTGTGTACACAGTAATAACATCCCAAGCTGCTCTCTTCTGGAGCAGCATCCTTCCTCTGAAGGCATGGAAACTTTCCATCCCTTCACAGTTAAACAACACCAAACCCCAAAACCATCAGTGTGGCCACACTCTTACTGTACAGTTCCAGTGCCACTTCCTTGCTCCTGCAGCTGAACACAGGGCTCCTGTTTGCAACCCAGGCACTATTCAGCTCTGTCTCAGTTCCAGTCACAAGTTGCTCTGCAGCCTTGGACCACAATTATGCCTTGAGCTTCTCTGAAAGAACAGACTAAGGGCAGGAAACAAGAGGAACTGTTGAGCTCCTCTGGCAGCTTAAAACAATCCCCCTCCCCCAGGGGAGCAGGGTTTGGAGCTCACAGGGTTTGGAGAACAGCAGGGTTTGGAGCCACACCCTTGGTCAGGTGAGTCTCTGCATCCAACCTTGATGTGAATTTATATAATACATGCTCATCTCACACAATTCCCCTCATCTGGGGAAAGGTATTTGCAGAACAGTCAACCTTGTTCCTGCCATCATTTCAAACATTGCAAGCACCAGGAGAGTACTGAGTTATGCCCCGTTGAGTGGGAAAATTACTTTCACCTCACTGGGAAGTGGGAATGTGTTATGTGACAACACATGGGCTGTGGTGCAAACCCCACATGCTTGTACAGCTTAATGATGATTTGTGTCTCCCAAAATTTGAAATTAGCTGTGCAGAAGAGGTGTGCAGTGCAAATGAGATACGGGGAACTAACCCTTCACCTGGGGCTAAAACCCCAGCAGTTAAGCCTAGAACACTATTAAATACCCATTCAAACATAAATCTAACTGAAGAGGTCCCTAATATTGTAAGAGCCTCAACTCAGTACGCAGATGTAACCTTAGGATTCAGCTGAACCAAGTTAAGTACCAAGGTTAATTTGACATATTTCACAACCTTGGGGGGGGGGGAAATAGTTGTTAACCACCTGTGTTACTCAGAGAGTGGGTAAAGGGCCTTTTTTCTCTGGGGGTGGGCAAAGAACTCATCAGGTGCCTGTCAGAGACAGGCACAGCACATGGGGAGAGGTGCTCCAGTATCTCCAGCTCCAGCCAAGGGTCCAGCCAGGACCCTCTGCTGACCCTGGGGGGATTGCTGCACTTGTAACTGCACCAGAGAAGGGCAGCAGTAACCAGTTACAGCTAAAAACTAAAGTATAGATGCATCAGTCCACGTCTGGGTTGGAGTTAGTGCTGTAATTGCTAAACAAAGGCTGAAAGTTTATTTCCTGCTCTCACAGGCCTCTGGTCACAGACCAGCATCAAACAGCAAGGAGAGTTAACCTGGAAAACGTCAAGGCAGCAAAAAGCTCAGAGCACAGAACATCAGAACTGCTTCATGCTGATACATGAGGCAGCTTGTAAGCAGGCCAGGCTATAAAGCATCAAAAAACCCCAACTTTTTCTCCTTTCCAAAATAAACAATCCCCAAAATTGAAGTGCTTTAGGCTACAAGGGAAACCAGCCAGGTTGTTTACAACGTACTGCAGGAATCCTGCTCAGGGCAAATCAGCTGCAGAGCAAATGAAAGCAGAGCTCAGAAGGCAGGAGGTGATCTCTTTTCTGTCTTTGGATGGGAACCCACCTCTGTCTGACAGGGAACAGATCCAAGTTCCTACCCTGGTAATAACAACAGTGGTCCTCCCTGTTGTACAGCACTGCTGTACTTGTAAAACTGGGAAAAGCAGCAGTAACAGGGAGCTTTAAGGGAAACTGCAGTGCAAAGTGTCTGTAAATACAGCAAGTCCAAGGCAGGCCTGGAAGAGCCACCACGGCAGCCAGTGACCTATTTACTGACTGCTCCAGAATTCACAGATACACAGGGAACAGACTTTGCAGGATGCAAATCACTGATCACCTGAGGCTGCAAGAAAAAGTCTGTCCACCCATCACCCATCAGTGCTGTGCCTGGCTCCTGATTACAGACATCTGACATTTTAACACCCTTAAAAGCTAGTTTTGTGTGAGGCCACTTATATTGCCTAACTTTACTGAAATAAGTCATCCAGGCCTAACTGTCAGGATCTATAAGAGTACTGTCAGAAATAAAACAACTGCCAGAAGATGAAATAAAACAAATCAAAACATTTCACCTCAAAGAAATTAAGCAATAAACGTCATTTCCTGTGGATGCTGCGAGCAGGGATTTGCCCTGCACAGAACCTGCACCTCTGACTGCAGCACTGGGCAACAAACAGGTCCAGACCCACTGGATGTGGAGCAGGATGAGGATGAGGATGATGCTGGATGTACCACATTGCTGTCAGCTGGGTTAAAAATCAGCTGCCTTCAGCAAATATCCCCCCAGGCAGCAACTGTGCAGCACTTTAGTGCTCCTGTTACACCTAAAACAACTATTGTGCAGCTTTAACAAAGCTTCTTAAAAGCTCTTTATTAACAACTGAGCTTTGGAACACTTTGTTACTGGTGGGTTACAGTGAGGAAGAGATGCTACTCACTAAGGACTCTTTGTGTTGGAGACACTGAATACAACTCAAGATTTCTTAAAATTCCAGAAGCTGTTCTTCCTGCACTCCTGGTTCCTGCTGCTCCCAGTGCCCTGCAGCCTTTTGTGCTGCCAGCTCTGCCACAGTCCTTGAGGAGGCAAGAAACCAAAAAGAAAGCTGAAGGACTGATCTTAAAGGAATCCAAATCATATTTTCCCCTCCCTGCCCAGGCACTCCGTATCCTTCATAAAATAATTTCTAACACATTATATATATATATATATATATCTGATTCAAAGCTTTTAACCTCTGGCCCTTTTTTCCCCTTGTAATATAAATATAAAATAATATAAAACACTGGTAACTTCAGACATGGCACTGCTCTGTTCTTGTAAGGGACTCTCAATAACTATAGAAATTTATCCCACATATGACCCTGAGGTCTTATTTAGGATGATTTCTGCTACAGGTGATGGCTCTTTGCATTCCATGGGCCATTTAATCCTCAGCCTTCACCAGAACTATTCGGGCTGCTGGTGAATTAGAAACACAGACTTTATGGAACTGAACCAGATTTAATGGTAAAGCTTTAGAAACTTTCACACAGGCCACTGACCAGCCAAGAGGATACAACTTCCACTAACTACTTACCTTAGGTAGGAACAGGAACAAAAAATCTGAAGGGCTTATTTTATTTTATTAGTGGTCCAAGCTTCTTCCAGGCAGTACCTCCTCCCAAAGCCTTGCTGTGCCTCCAGCTCACACATTCCGTTCCTCCAGGCTTTGTTTTAGGAGCTGGGAGAATCAAACTCAAGGTCTGTGTGAATGGTGAAGTCTCATTTTCATTTACAAGGGGCCAAGCTCAGCCACAACAAGCCACAAACAGCAACTGCTGCCCATGTGGGGAGAGAGGAGGGTTCTGGTTCAGCTCTGAACCTTCTCCTCAAGCTCTGGGAAACTGTGTTGGGAGAGGTCCATGATCAGCTTGGCAAGAGAAGCAGAACAACAGCACATTTTGAGTATCTAAAGGAACATGTCTCCCAAAAAGACCACCCAAAGAGTGTTTTTTGGAAGATGCCTCTGAAGCTTTTACACTCCCTTGCTGAATATGCCTGAAGCACTATTTGGTTGGTAGTGGCTACAAAGCCTTTTCTACTCACAAACACGTTTCAAATTAGATCTGTGCTCCCCTCTGACCTCTAAACCACTGCAGTTCTTAGTTTTATTAGTAATGATTTGCTTGAAAAGGTAAAACACAAAGGCCAAGCTTGAAAAATCTGTACAAGCAACAAGTAAGTCCACCAGGCTCATGTTCTGTGGGGGGGTTTCTCCACCTCCCAGCTAATCCAGATTCCACAGCTGGAATGGGGATTTTGTTTTCACAGAAGAAATCAAGAAGATAAATGCTTAGAAATATAATTCAAAGGGAATGCTGGAAAGCCCTCTTTGTCACTGCTTTCTCCCTGATTTATATGTGAGTTCTTTATTATAGATCTTCCAGCTCTGGTTGAAAGTTAAGGAATCACCAGTGGGGAGGGGCAGAGCACAGATATTCTCAAGAGACTACAACTCCTCCAGTGTCTCAATTCCATATGATGTGATTATAAAACATGTTGGCTTCTTTCAGAATATCCTTCTCAACATAATTACTCAAGACCCCAAGTTTGGAGTGTCTATGGAAGTCCTTCACAAAGGTGAAGCAATTTTTCATTGGGCAGTTCAACAGTGTAATAAATCAATATGAAACAAGAGTAGCTATTAAAAACTGTATTTCTCCCCTCCCTCCCCAACAGTAACATTTTTAGTGAAAAGATTAAACCACATAAACACTTTGCTTTTCTTCTTGAAAAGATTTACCAGCTCAGGAATGCCACAGATACACATGGAGGATTCTTTTTAGGCCCATCCCTTCCAGCTAGAAACACCCCCACCCTTTAAGGGCTGCCCCCCTTTGCACCAAAAGTTAACATTAAAGTGCCTCTTAGGCAACCAGGTCAAAATTTAAAGAATCTTTTGGGCTCATTCCTGGTTTATTTTAATAAAGAAATTTCTCATCCAGCCCCAACGAACAGGGGAGAGAGATTTACCTTCACATTGAACTTGACAAAGCTGCAACTGAATTAAAAGGACTGTTTTCATAAATAGATGTACTGTTGCTCTCATTACACAGGATTTATTTGCTCAAGATAATTTCCTCCTTCTGCTCACAAGTCCATTCTTCCACTTGCACACAGTCCATGGTTTTCTCCAGCTTTTCCCCTGTTTTGATGCCAGAACAGCATCCTGTCAGCAGAACCTCCTGCCACAAAAATGGTCATGTTGTCACAGTCAGGCTCTAGAATTGTCACTGCGAGTAATTAACAACCATACCAAAGGAACCAGGGTCAGGTGAATGGAGTTCAGCTTTAATAGATTCTGAAACATCTCAAAGTCAGTGCAACCCACAGCAAAATCCAGAAGTTTTGTAAAAACCACCTGCACACACATGAGAGAGAATGAAGTGCTTGGTTTTAGGCAGCAGTGCTAAAGACCATGTGCAGATTCCTGGACAGTCAGTGCACTTCAGGAATTCCACTGCAGGTTTTTCAGTCTGTAAATGTGTGTTTGTGTGTGTGTGTTTTAAGGCCCTGCAGCTACAAGGAGAGTAAACCTGAGAGTGTCACCTGTACACTCAGTGTTGGACAGCTTAATGCAGCTCCTGCCTCTTGGAATAGTGCCTGAAGAAAATGGGATTATCTTGGGATCCACAGCATTTCCCTATCACCAAACAGCTGCAAGGAGGCAAACCAGGTACAATTTTTCAAGCGACCAGAAACTCAGTTTATTAAACCCCAGTGCAAGCTGGATTTAAGTTAATGATCATTAATTTTTCCTAATGTGAGAGCTAGTCTTGTGCAGCAATTAAAGGGTTAAAGTGGAACTCTCTGTACTATTTTAAACAAGTTCACATATCCTCTATACAAATTTGGCAAATTCATGTCACAGCCACAGATCTCACTCTTGCAATTCCTGCAAAACATCTACAGCTCCTCTGTCAGAAGCAAAGGGAGAGGCCACCTGAGCAGCCAGGTGTGCCAGGAGCTCATGGCACAGCCCAGGAGGGCTGGGAATCTCCATGTTCCAGCCTAAACAGGTGGATTTATTGAACCAAATCTGCTTTTCGACACATGCTCCCAAAAAGAGCTCGAGGCCACAGAGCAGCTGAGTGTGGAAAAACTGATTGCATCAGAAACACTGCAGCCAAAAGGAAATCAAAAAACATGACTCCAAAGCCAATCAAAAAAAAAAAAAACCCAAAACCAAAAAACCAAAACAACCCCCCAAAAGCAAGCCTTTATATGTGTGTAGGTGTAATAAATATTGCAAAGCACATTTGTCTCCTCTCCCCCCACCCCCCTCTGCAAGTCAGTGAGTGTAAAGAAATAACCAATGCACCAAAACATCAGCTTCCTGCAATGAAAATGTTGGGAGTCAGCAAAATACCTGCAAGCCAACTGAAGGGAAAGCATTTGCATTGTCACCCAATCACAAGTTGCTTCCAGTTCTATGCAGCCAAATCAAACCCTCTTCAAGTTCACAAGTTTGACCTAAATAAGCACCACAGCATGAAAAGCTTCTTTAGAAGTAGGATGTCGAGAGACTTTTCTTTAAAATACAAAATAAAACGTGAGATAAAAGGTTTTCCATTGGTCAAGTTTGAAAAAATTGCCTTCCTTTAGCCAACCACTGCCTGTCCCTCTGAGCCAACCAAAACCACCCCTCTGGGTCTGTCCTTAATGAACACAGCCTGGCTGAGGAGCAAAATCTGACAGGAATGGATGGCTGGGAGATGCATCCTGAGGGTTGGGCAAAGGGAAACAACATTACAAAGGAGAAGGAATACCAAGGAACAATTAGGGTGGGCAAAGGAACTTATTAATGCTCAGCCATCCTCCTCTATCTTCAGGGATCTCACTGTCCTCTCCAGCTCTGTGTTGTTCAGGTGTCCTGTAGTTACTGCCTTCTGTCTTCTGTCTCTGATCTGGAAAATGCCATCACCACGTCCTCAGCACCTGCAACAACAAAGGGCACAGGAAAACACACCAGAATTACTTCCTTCAAAGGTGCAGTGCCCAAACTGTCACTCCAACACATCCATAAAATCGACAGGAAAGCAAAAAAGAGGAGAGAAAGAAGAGAAAGCTGCATTTTCTTTTTTTTTTTGGGGGGGAGAGGGACTGGCATTTAAAGTCATCCAAACATTTCAGCAGTGGATTTAAAGTGTTCTTCCTTTGCAAGCCTAAGGAAATCAGTTTGGTTTTAAAGAAAACCAAGAATTCCTTGCTTTCACACATTTCTAAGAAGCAAGACTTAAAGTGTTCAGAGGATTGTCACCACAGGCATGTTGAGATACTTTTTTTTTTTTTGCCTTGTAAACTCCAGCACTGCATAAGAAATTTATTGAGCTTCTCTGAAGCACCAAGACCTTGACTGCTCAATAACATTTGTACTTCCCTATGCATCACTGCCCTTTTTAAGTGACATTTAGGCATTCTTTACTGTATCTTTACACAGAGATACTCATTACTCTTTGCTTTTAAGGAACAAAAAATTGTTTTAATAGCCCAGCTGAAAGGTTTTTTGCTATTTTCCCCCCACTAAAAATCACTTATAAACTAAGATGTCTTGAAAATGTTCCTAACAGAAGTGCAGTATGTTTTTCACACTGAAGGCTTTTATTTGCCCAGGAAGGAGGAGATCCAGCTTTGCTAAGCAGTGCTGTCATCCCCAACCTGCAGAAATCTTTTTCCAGAAGAATTCAGTGCGTGGACTTCCTCAGTTATTGCATTTCTATTTTTAATGGAGGCCATCAACTCTGTGTAATCACCATCCAAACTCGTGCCCCTAAGCACAGAAAGAGGTTAATTACCTTCCCAGAACCATCTCCAAGTCTTTGCAAACCCGTGTGGCCTTTCAAGTGGGCACTGACAGCAGAAAGACCTGAATGGCTCGAGAAACACATCTGATAAAAGCTGGTAAAAACACTCCATGCTGAGCTCTCGTCCTTCCAAAAAGATGCCTCCAGATCTTCAGAAGAGAAATCTGCTCTCTGGACTTCCCAGCTCTGGAGTGTGGCCCAGCAGGCAATTAAAGGGAAATGTCTCCAGGACAATATGGAAATAAAAGTACATCACACAGCAGTGTCAAAGCAGTGGATTAAATCAGTATATTCAGTCTAGACAAGACCTGGAAAACAACCCCTGAAGGGCTGAGTGCAGTATTTTTAATTTTTCTGGTAAAAATTTGATCCCCAAGAAAGTCAGATAAAAGGAAAAGCTTTCTTTCATCTGTAGATCCTCTCACAGCATTTATCTGATTAGAAAACATGATGAATCCTCCAGTCAGTGTCCATGTAATTTCTACAAATTATGTCCTCCCTTCAAGGGGTCCCAAGTGTTTAAGGGCAACAAGGACCACTCTGACCTTCATTAACTAGTTCGGTCTGCTTGGAATAATTTTACTTAGGAAGTTTTTCTTCAAAGCTTCTCTGAAGGGATTAGCTGACAAACCAGGAAATGCCCAAAGCACCCCAGTCTGCCCATCCCAGCCAGGTAACTGCTCAGCTCCACAGAATCCTCTTACAGGGCTTTGGAAAGTTCAAATTCAACTCAGGAGGAGCATCAGCACCTAAAATTCCTCCAGCCTTTTTTACTTGAAGCATATCAAGAAGCAGATCTCAGCTTGGTGCCCCAAGCAACTTCTGCCTATACACCTGCATAAAGGGGGAAAAAAAGACTAATAAAAATTCCTCATCTGTTTTAGTTACATGGATTCCATTTCCCAGTTATCTGATCTGCTCTTTAGTTGCAATACAGCAGGAAAAGTGGCCAAAAATGGTTGTAGATTCCCCTTGCTAATGTCCTTAAAAGCTAAATCAATGCTCAGGAAATGCAGCCACACTTACTTGTATACACTTCACAATTTATTTGTTACATGTAGTCAAAGGAGGAAATATTAAGGACCAAAGAGTAGTTTGTTTTTCATATGTAGGACCCTTATCTTATATAAAACTACATCAAAAACTGCTCTGATGCACCCTCCTGCCAGCACTCAGAAGCCCTGCAGTCATCTCCCTTTTCATCTCCTCCACAAACTGCTTTTTTTCCCTCGATCAAAACATAAATGATATATAGCACCAAGATCCAGCTCGGAATTAACAAGCTGCCTCGTTGATTTTTAAAATGCACCAGAACCACCAGCCCTCTAAAAAAAAAAATAATAATAATTTAAAAAAAAGGATTTTATTTGCCAGGATTCTGAAAAACACCTCCCTGCTGAAAGAGGAGGAACGTTTAAGAAATCAGGGGCAGATAAAGCCCAGCCCGTGGTGTGTTTTCCATGGATCCCTCTCCGGAGAGGAGGAGGCTGGAGCAGCTGGAGTCGCCTGGCAACCACAAAATCACACATGACGTCAGGCCAGCCCAGGGATGAGCTGGATTACCCAACAGATGTTGATTGTTTTCCTGGGGTCTCCCCTTTCTGGTGTCTAAATCCTTCCAAGTCCCCCCGCAGCCGAGGGAAGCGCCGCTCCCGATAATCACACAATAAACAGGGGCTGAATTCCCGCCTGCCCCGAAATCCCAGGCACAGCACAGCCCTTTCAAACACAGGATGAGCAGAAATAGCTCTGGGCACAGGGGATGCCGGGAATGCTGCTGCTCAGTTTGGCTTTCACGGCCCAAACAGCCCCTGCTGGGAGCAGGGTCACCCTCAGCCCCCCCTTCCCATTCCCATTCCCATTCCCTGGGCACACCTGGCACAGCCTCAACGCCAGTGTCACTGTCAACGTGAACTTCTGACACTGGGACATTTCCCTCGACTTCCAATGGGAAAAGAGAAAGGAGTACAAAAAAAATCCAGGAGCAGTGAAAAAGCCAAATTTTAAAGCCTTGTTCTATTTGGAAGACAAAGCACAAGCACAACAAAGAACAGTGTAAAAGTATGGGAAATGCTTGAATATCTATAGGATTACTGGATTATCCTAAAGGAAGTAGAATAGTGGATGGAGAGTGGGTCTGGAATTCAAGATTTCAGCCTTTCACAGCCAGAGCAAACCACACTCAGTTTTACCACCAATGTAATTACAGTGACTACAGGTTGTACCTGAATTCATGAATTCACTGCACAGGTGTTTTTTTAAACCATAGCATCATCAAAAAGCTGCTCCCTCTCTGATGGGTCTCCAGCACTTTATAACACAGAGCTTCCCACATGGTACTTTCTAAATTATAAAGGGCAATCTCAATCAAGGACCAAGGCGGGTAAACAATTCGTTAAGGAAAGGTCAGGGATTGTGTTTGAAAGGAAAATCGTTGGGACAAAAGGGATTACAACTGTACTTTCTCAATGCTTGGCGCCTTTGCAACAATTCTACTTCGTACTTTCCCAAATGAGCCCGGAACAGAAGAGTAAATCATAAACTAATGAAACCTGATGGCAACACAAAGCTGGAAAGTTCTGCCAAAACGCCAGGGAGCAGTGAAACAATGCCCAGGAAGGAACAGGAGAGCAGTGAGGACCAGGGGTGGCAGAAGGGGCTTAGCTGTTCATCTCAGAAAGGAAGAAAAAGATTAGAAGTTATGGATTTCTGTGTCTCTTGGTACAGTTTTAAGCAAGATGAGTAAAGAACGGATTTTGTACCCAATTCTGGATATTTTATTTCCCGTCCCCTCCTCGGTTGCTTTTGTTATTTGGTAGAACCACCAATGTTTTCATCTGCAGGAATCACATGCAACTCAGCATTTGCAAGAGCCTCAGGCAACTGCCTTTAAAAACACAATTTGATCTATCATATAGAAGATAATAATATCTTCCAGGTAGACAGGTAAGTGGGTGGGTAACCCGAGGGCACAACACCCAACAGAAAACATCTTGCAGTAAAGACTCAAGCCTGTGCTCAGTTCTTTTATTCCCACATTAAAGATCAAATTTTACCCTTGGTGAGGTGATAATTTTTACACAGGGGAAGACAAACTTTGGCCAAACAACAGCAGCCACACAGAAAGTTCCTGCAGGCTGGCAGAGCTGATGGGGCCACGGGCAGCGGGGTCAGGGAGCAGGGTGGGAATGCCATGGACACCCCCCAGAGCTCCCAACCTCCCAAAAGCCACTGAGGGAGCAGGGTTATGTCTCGAGATGTCCTGGAGCAAAAGAACCTGGGTGACATTTGTCCACAGAAACGTCCTCCACATTTCTCAGCACAAAAGCAGGTTTTGTTGGAGCCCAGTCCTACAACCCCAACTCCCCAGAGCTAAATGAAACCAAGCTAACGAGGTGCTCATTAAGCAATTCTCCAGTGCCTGTGCTCATGTACAAACACAAACACTGGCAGAGAACGGGGCTGGGGCTTCTGTGTGCTCAAAGGAAAGCAGGGATTAAAGTACCAGTGTACAGAGCTGCTCCTGCAGTCCCACTTGGCTCCAACAACGGATGTTTTCCTGCTAATCAAGTAAAATAAATGTAAAAAGCAGAGCACAGGTTATAAAGTTAAGCTGCACATTGCCAAGAGCCTGTGGCTGAGACAATAGGATGGTGAACCAGGTTTACTTTTAGCACATCCTTCACTTCCAGTAATTAATGTATAGAACAATGATGAAGGCCCACTTATACCTGACCTCCTGCACCTCCACAGCTTCTCTCTCCACAGTTGCCCCTTTTCTGGGCACACATTTCCACACTGAAACAGAGACTTACACATAAACCCAATTAAATATTCCCCACCTTCTTTCAATGAGCAAAGCATTAATTGCCACAAACTTTCAGACATGCAAATAGTTCTCCCACTTCTTCTGCCTTTCCCACTTTCCCACCCTCTTCCTTCCTAGAAATTACCAATAATTAGCTGGCAGCACATGTCCTGTCTTGGAAGGCAATAGTGCCAGTCCTACCCCACTAACTTCCAAAAAACCCCTGCTGTGATTATGTTCCCACTGCAGTTGTTGGGATTGCTGAATTCAGAGTTCTTTTACACCACCTGGACTTCAGTCTTGGCAAGCCAAGATGAGCTGAAGGTCAAATGGTTTTGCTGCACAGCAGAGAAGACCAGAGACATCCACTGAGCTCAGTGTGTTCAACTGCTCATCAGCTCCCCTAAATTCCAGAAAATTGCACCAGGATGACTGACACTGATGCTTTCCCAGCAGGTACCTGGGAACAGGGACATCAAGCCAGGAGGACACAAGCTGGATTAAAACCACACTGCCTTAACACAAAGGCAAAGGAAGATGCTGACACATCTACAGCTGCTGTTTCCAAGTGCTCTCTGAATGATAAATAGACACCTGATTTGTTTGTAGTCACCTGCAGAATTAATTAAGCCCCAAAAGCCTTTAAGAGATCAGAAGGTTTAGCCTGTTGTGAATTTTTAAAGGCTGCCAAATTAAAAAAAAGAAATTCTTCACTTCCCCCAAGATCCCTGTACACACACATTTCTTCAACCACCTTCAAGCAACAACCTTCTAAACATTAACTCTTCCCTGAAATTCCCTGTGTTGGCATCCTAGTCTGGCATGCTAAAAATACACCCTGCACTGCTGAGAGGAGCAGCACATTAAAACAAGCCTCGTGCTCAACAGAATAAACCCACGCTGATGAGAAGAGCTTGATCTCCACTCCTCCAGCCCCCTCTGCCACTCCATGAGCAGGGTCCCCTCCTCACTCCACAGCCAGCCTGGGGTGGGTTTTGGTGCCCCAGCACCCAGCAGGGCACGTGTTTGCAGCTCAGCCTTGCCCTCCCTCCCCAAGGGAGCAGCTTCCTCCAAGAGCCAGCACGACACTCCTGTTGCTATAGGAACACCAGAGCTGCAATCAGCCAGGTCTCAGCATAATTCCCATCTCCTGCTTCCAAACTGCACTGCTTCCATTTCCAGACCTGCCAGAGCCCAGTGCCAGCCCACCCTTCAGGAATGGAAGGAACTGGGGAACGGGAAACGTGGCTTTTATGCAGGAGATGCCCCTGAGCAGAAAACTTCCCGAGAGGCACTTTGCTTGTCCTCAAAAACATGTGAGAAAGCCTTAATTTCACCATTTTGAGCTGGAGAAACCTAAGGAGTGTGAGCTGCCTTAGCTCTTGCTGCAATGCAGGCAAGACCAATATGTTAATATCCCAAAACAGCTCCTGATTCCATCCCCTCTCTAGCACACACACTGGTTGAACAGAGATGCCTCTGGGTTCCTCAGTTATTCCTGGTGCCCTAAAAACAAAGCAACAAACAACCCACAGATGCCAGATAAAAAGCTCCCCAAGGAAAGAAAAGTACCCTGTATTTTACACTTTCCTAAAGGTGTTAACAACACTGCAGCAATGACTGAACACTAAAATGGTTATAAAAAAATGCGAGCATGGCATTAATGTCAGACTCTTAATTAATACCACATTTAAGTATTAAATACCTCATTTTGGAGTTTTATAACTGTTGTTTTAGAGTTTTATAACTGTTGGTTTAGAGTTTTATAACTGTTGTTCAAGCTTTGCTGGGTTACTGAGAGCTCATCCCCTCTGCTACCAGTTCACCTTGCAATGGATAATAAAGTATTTTTAATACATCAGATAAGCCTTCTCTAGAGAAGAGTATCAAAGTCAACACACTGAGGGACTCAGCACTTCCTGAGAGTCTGGAATACACTGAAAAGAAAGGGCAAACAGAGTTGGAATTGAAAAGAAAGGGAAAAAAAAGACTATTTTCAGACTGGAATACACTTTCTGGCCATTCAAAATCCCTTCACGGATCTGTTGCTCCAATACATGTTGCAGCACTAAATGTGAAGAGTTTAGAACACAAATTAGAAAGATTTGCACTGATTTCCACTTGATATCTGCTCCAACACCTTAGAAAGGCTGGGATATATCTCAATACTACCTGATTTACACAAAGATACTCTGAATATTTGAGCTGCCTGTCAGGAAAACAAGATTCACTCCAAGAGCAGGCAATTCTTCAGGAGTGGAGGTGTTCCAGATATAAAGGAAAATCTGTAAACATCTGAACAGATGGATTCCTTTTGAAAGCAAGATAAGAAATAAAGAGATAAATAATATAAATTTCTTCTCTTCCAGTAAAAATAACCACAAACTCAAGGAGAGGCTTAGCCTTCAGGCTCACTTAGCAATTACAGAGGTATTCTAAGATGCTTCTTGATCAAAATTAGCCATTAACTTCCACTGCTGGCCCCTAAGACAGCAAGCAGAGTATCAGGGAGGAACTTCAAGTATCAGAGATATTGTTATTAACAGTGGCTCACTGAGGGTTTATGGCACAAGCCTGAATTCAGCAGGGACAGTGTCAACTTCTTTCTTCAAGGCACTGGCACATCCCTGCAAGAATGGACACAGAGGCTGCAGTGACTCCCTGTGGTCAAACAGGCTCTCACAGAGGACTGGCAGATCTGTATCAGAAATCCTGGTGGGCAGCACCATCCCCTGCCAAGCTCAGCAGCCCTGCCTCAGGTCACTGCTGGGAGGCCACCAGCCAGCCCTTCTGAGCCAGCACTGCATGGATGCACAACAAAGAAAAGCATAAAAACTGTAATAGAGGCTGTGAGACACTTAAAAAATTCTAGACTATCCATCTTCTATACTCTTGTCAAAAACAAACCAAACCAATCCCAAACAACCTTCCTGTAACTCTGGAGCCAGACTCCAGCATTTTGGAGCTGAAACCTGCAGGTGCATAACAAAGCTCTCAGAGTGCTAATGCCAAGGATGTCATTCCTTTTTTTGGGGGGGAACAAAATGAGGATGTGAAGTCAGCTCAGTGTCTTTTGTGCCTGCTGGAGAAAAGTGGCTCTAAAGATAGGTCTGGGACAAGTCAGGCTGTGGAACAAAGGGTCGTGAAACCCTCTGAGGGCCAACTCCTTGGAAGTTACTCCGTAAATAACTCACCTTTTGTTGTTAAGGCAAGTTGCATTAAAAAAAAAACCAAAAATCCACAGGAGATTCAGTGGAAACAGCAAAAAGCAGGGAAGAAAATTCCTGTGAGCAACCCTGGAGCACACGGAGCAGTCAGTACATGGGTTTTTCAGCACAAGATAATGCCATCTAGTGGAGATGGAATCTCCCTCAGGGTGGAAAACTGGACACTCCTGTGACTGTATTCCTGATTTCCATCATTTCACAGTGGCCCCTTCCTGTGTCACCAAGCCCAGGATGCAGCAGAAGGGACAGACAGACAGACAGACAGACAGACTGAGATTGCTGCTGTGGAGCCCCCACGCCCCAGAGCAAAGGGCAGCAGCAGCACTGGCTGAGAGGAACCTGGAGAGATTTCTGAGGAAATCCAAGTGCTGAGCAATAAATTGTAGCTGCAGCTTCGTCTCTCTCCAAAAGTATTTGGTTATGTTTCCTCAATTCCATTTGTACTCCATGCTTTTCTCTCCTTCATTTGGAGAGATGGCCCCTCTGAACGTGAAAAGAACCAACATCCTTTCCCACTTCTCTAAATATTTAACTATTTTCTTCGTGCTTTTTTTTTCCCCCCATCAAGAAAAATCTTAACGGTCAGGCCACCAGTTTAATTATAATTTGGGAGGACAGAAGGTAGATTGTGGGTTCAAATCTCCCAGGAAAGACATGAGAGTCTCAGATTAGATCCAAGCAAGCATCTCCAGGGAGGGCTTCACTTCCCTATGGACAAAGTTTTAAGAATCTTCAAGGACTTCATGAAAACGATGACAGAGGAATCAGTTGCCAACTGTTCAAATATGGGACAAAGATCACTTTTTGAACAGCATGTGAAGCTCTTACATTTCCTGCATTGCCTGATTAGTGAGTTGAGCAGCAGACTAAGGAACTCTTGGTCTTTCTTTCAGTAACATTTTAAAAGTCACATCAAAATTCAATTTTTTTAGTCTGCAAGGCGGGAAAAATATAATTTCCCAGACAGTAAAATGAGACAGTTTAGACAGTGAGTTGGATCAAGGTGTGCAGGAGCAGAGCTGTAGGAAGGACCTGTGTCCCCTGGCTGGAGTTCTCTCATCTTTGCCAGTGTGCAGGTAATTCCACGTGGATTTGCACTGATAAAAATGAAACTTTTTTTAAGGACAACGCTGAAAAATGCCAACTGCAGCTAAGGCAAATCTCTCTTAACTGAACGTGTCTACCTCAGTTCTCGACAAGAAACTGCCAGATTTCCCCTTTACACTGGCAGGAGAGTTGAAGAATCCTGAGCCAAAACATTCAAGTGTATCTACCTCCACCAACCCCCAGCTATGTGAGGAATGAACACACAGGCTTAAAACAGAACAGCAAGTTTGTGCAGGTTGTGTTTCTAATGCATTTCTAAATGTCTCAGATCTATATTAAGTTTCTGCTCAGCTCAGTTCTGGCATTGGAGTCTCACAATCCTCCTTCAGTAGCAAAGTGTGCATTATGAACGTGATCTGGCACCAGGCCTGGGCAGGGGAGGGAAATAAATTCAGTGAGAAACATTCAGGTCCACAAGAGATTAGTGGAACTCACAGCAGCTCCACACAGTTGTTTACCAAGACTTCTGCAAAGAATTAACAAAACCAGCACGTAGTTCATCCCCTTAATGGGAATCTAAATAAACCAAAGCAGATTTGCAAACTTATTACGTGTCTGCTGCCCCTGTCTGGGAATTAATTACGTTGTGCAAATTAAAGAAACGCAATGGGAAACAAATTCCTCCTATTGTCAATCTTTCCCTCTCACTCTGCTGAAATAGTAACATTGCATTTCACTTTCACACTCATGGAAATGTGAAAAAGCAAAGATGTTGTCAGATGATTCCATTTTATTTTGTGACAATAGTGTTATCAAGCAACTGGAGTCACAGTAACTAAATTATCACACGCCTAACACATGCTGTTGTACCTTAGAAATCTGTATTTACTTTGCATTTTATTTTGTTATGAAACTCCCAGTTTGAAGAGTACAAAGAAAGTGCTTGCAAACCACCCCCAGCCTTGTTCCTTTTTAACCACAGATGTCCAGTGTAAGAATAAATATAAAAACTCAGATGATCTACATCTTATGCAGAGGATCTATACTGAATAGATTAAGAACTAGAGGGACCTTTGCATAACCGAATTTTCCTGCACACACAGAAAAAGAATCAAGTTATGAGATTAAAATCTATTTCTGTTTAATGTATTAGACAGGGTAGGAAGCTCTATACATGCATTTACAGCTCACAGGACTTTGGCCATCAGTCTTTTGAGTTATCAGGGTAGGAAGCTCTATACATGCATTTACAGCTCACAGGACTTTGGCCATCAGTCTTTTGAGTTATCATGGAGAATAAGGTGTTTAAAAATGCTCTTCTTCCTAATTAATCTCAGGTTTAGTGCAGACTGACTGCACCTGTTAAAATAAAACCACCTGTTGACCAGCTCACTGTCGTTCTCTCCCAAAGCCACAGTTTGCACATCCTGGATTGCAGGGGGGGGTTAATGCACAAACACAGGCACCTAAATTTGGTGTTTTATGAGACTGCCCTCACAGATTAAACAAAGCCAAGGCAAGGAAGGTCAGTACTCACCCTGGTCAATGGAGTGCTGGGGAAGTTGGCTGAGCTGGCTGTTCACCACCCCTGCGTACGTGCGCAAGAACTCCTCCTCGCTGGCCGTCAGCTGGGGGGACAGGCAGTCAGCAAAGGGGAAACCAGGACACATCATCTCCCACTCCCCAAGAAAACATCACAGCTGCCTCTATTCTCCTTCCAGCACTTTAATCACCTGTTATTTGTGCAGCTCTACCCTCAGCAAACTGAGATGTTGTGAATTCGTGGGCAGACTCAAAGTCACCTTAAAACGGTCACTTTGCTTTGCTGTTTTTCCCAGCGAGGAAAAGCTTTAAATCTAAACATCTGATCATTTATCCATACATGGCAGTTTCAGGCATCACAAGTCTAATAATATTTAAGCAAAAATCAATTGTGTTTAACCGCAGATAATGGTTAAATCAGCGATGGCTAAAACAATTCAGTGTAAAACCAGACCCTCACCTGCCCATCTCTACAAGCACTATCCCAGTTACTACAAAAATGTCTGGAAGGCCATAAAATATGGGCTAGAAATGCATCTTACATTTGATCCCATCTTCCTCAGCATGAGTAGAACTCTCACTTTCTGCTGGATGTACATCTCCTCCGGACTCTTTCCGGGGACGCCCTCACGGTTCATTCCCCTCCTGCCAGCTCCTGGATTTCCTGAGGATCACAAGAAGACAAACTAAAATAGTTAGTGGGGCATAAAAGGAATAGAAGTTTCATTTACCTGTTTTTCACCAGCTGGCAGATCACTGAATATCCTGGGAGAACAAGGAATCACATCCTTCATCGGAGAAATCCTTAAACCTGTGAACAGCTAAATCGGGCCTTACATATGCAAACATTCACTGAGGCTGATGTTCACATCCCCAGCAGCTCATTATCTGTGGTTACCTTACTGCCTGAGCAGAAGAAGAATTCTAACAACCAGATGAAAGGTTCACCCTGACAGAAGAGACCGTGGTTTGGGGTGTTTTCCATAAATAAGCACAACCAAAATGAAAACAGGATGCAGAAAGCACAGCCATCCAGCCTGCAATGGCTAAACAAAAGCTGTGTGAAATCTAAGCTCTTAAGTCTTCCTCCTCTCTGTTTTTATTTTTTCCTTTATATATCATGTAAAAAAGGCCACTGCACTTCTGTAAAAGCTACTAAAATTTATGAAATGGTTTTGGAGAGAAAGAAGAGCCAAGAGGAGCAGGAAAGGAGTAGAGTTTATCATCCTTTCTCGTATCATTTCAAATGTGAACTTTTGCTTTTTTTATTTTAATAAAAAAATAATGATGTTATGGAATAAACAGCCTGTGCTATCTGAATTCCATAGCACAAAGCATGATTATACTTTGTTATGTATCTGGTCATTATTTAATTTCCACAACAGGGTGTTTACCGAGACAAAAAAAAAAACAAAACCAACAGAGATACTCTTCAGCTGCTCTTAAAAATGATCCTGAAGTTTATTAAGTCAACAATAGCAAAAACATAAACTGAAATTTAGAAAATAATGGGGCTTCAAATAACACACTTTTAGAGCAGCATCACAAACTGAACTAAACTCCTACAGGTGCTGTGGGTTGGGGAAATGTAACCCCTGCCAGGACCTGGAGGCAGATGGAGAGAGCCTGTTTACAATCCTGGAGTGCCAGGACAAGGGGGGATGGCTTCCCACTGAGAGAGAGGAGGTTTAGATGGGATATAGGGAAGAAATTCTTCCCTGTGAGGGTGGGGAGGCCCTGGCACAGGTTGCCCAGAGAAGCTGTGGCTGCCCCAGCCCTGGAAGTGTCCAAGGCCAGGTTGGATGGGGCTTGGAGCAACCTGGGACAGTGGAAGGTGTCCCTGCCCATGGCAGGGGGTGGAATGGGATGGGCTTTAAAGTCTTTTCCAACCCAAACCATCCTGTGATTCCACGACTCTGTGGATGGAGGTGTGAGCCAGCCCCTCCTGCACCACACACAGCTCACAGAAGTGGCTCCAGAGCAGGTCTCCCAATTAGTTTTCATCCCCAGAACTGGGTCTGGTCCCACACCAAGCTATAAATCTGACTTCCTGAACCTCAGTAACCAAGGGAATACACTACCCAAGGCTGCCTTAGTGAAGGCTCTACCCCAGAGCAGGTTCAAACACTGTTTTCCCTGTAATGTTTTCCTGCAGTCATTACCAACCTCTCCTCTCACTTCATTTTCATTATGACTTTTAAGGGAAAGTAATCTGGGTGTGGAAACAGTTTAAAATTACACATAGGCCCTCCTGAGTGAGTCAGAAGCAATGCAAACTTCAGCAGCAGCTGCTGGGATAGGCTTTGCCACCCACATTACTGAGCATGGAGATAACAGCAGTAAAAAGTGAGAAAGATCCATCACAGCCCTTCCTGAACAAGTTTCAGTGGGAAGACCTGCATGAAGCTGATTTGCTGTTGATGGTTCTGCCTGGAAACTTGCAGCCTGTACATGTGCAAGGTGATTTTTTGATTTTTTTTTTTGGCCATAATCAGCAAACTGCTCTCTGAAGGAAGAATAAAACAATCCCCTATTTCTGTGTAGTGTCAACTCAAATAAGTAAATTGGATTATGTTACTGAGCACATACTCCACAGTGCAATTTACTGAGGATGCCACCAGTAAGACAATGAACAAAACCAGGGCAAGAGACACTAAGTTATGTTTATCCAGAGACTGATAAAACAATAAACATTTATCAAGATACCAAGTCAGGCTGAAAGGTTGTGACTGGTTCTTAATATTATAAATAATTTTTTTTAAAAAATATTGTTACTTGAAAAGGGAAGGTGCTGTACTAGTAACCAATCAACTCAGGAAGGAAAAACCATGACAGCAAAACCCTGAAATGTAGTAACACATCTGTGGTTTAAAAATGAAACAAAATATATGGGATATCAATAGGTGGCACCATCCACAAGCACCAAGAAAATGCCCTGGCTGCCCCTGTGCCAGCAAGGAAGACCCATCCACTTCAACACTCCTCTACACATCAGACACTGTGCAGCCTGTACATGTTATTATTCATTGTTTCCTGTCATAGTTATATTCCAGCTGTTTATTAATTCTCAAACTTTAAAAAGGGGTGATGGAAATTCCTGTCTAAACCTGCTTTTTCTAAAGGAACCTTCAGCCAAAATGGATTTGTCACGAACCCACCTATTTAACAGGAAGGGTTAAGATCCTGAAGCCTGAATGCTCCACATGGTAAGCAACATGGGGGGAAAAAAGTACTCAATATGGCCCAAAATATATATATAAAGAGATTAAATTAAGCTGCTTTTTATTCACCACACAATCATTTTGGTCAACAGCCTCAACCATCACAGCTCTTCATATCTGGTGACATCAGAGTGGAAAGACAAGAGTCTTTAAACAGCACTGAGACCCCAGCACGAAAAATTTGAACATATCTCTGCTCCTGTTACATAAAGCTTTCATAAGACAGGGTTTAGGATGACAATAGCACCCAGCAGATATTACATCAGAGCTCCAAACCCACGTACAGAGCTGCTCCATGCCCAGACAACAACACGATCCATCTTTACAAAGGACGGACTGAAAAATCTTATCAAAGTACTTCTCAGCTTTGTTTTCTCAAGAAAGCTACATTAATATGCTCTACATAATGAAACATTACTCAAGCAGCATTTCCCTGCCCCTACAATCCTTTCTGGCACATGGATGAAGTCGTTGTTGCCCCATCCCCAACCAACAAAACCAGCAGATTTCCCTGCCAACGTACCTGCTTCTAAAAACCACAGCAGATGAGATAACCCACGTGTTCAGTCCTGATTAGTGACTGGGGCTGGGAAAAATGTATGAGGAAACTGCCCTGTGAAAACAAATGAGCAAAGCATTACAGAAATATCCACAGCTGAACCCCAGAAAGACCCTTAATTCCATAAGCCCTGAAATCTCAGTCTGCTTCAGAACACGGCCTAGGTAAAATTCATACAACTGCAGCTTGTCTGGAGCCTGGAGACCCTTTTTTCTGTTTAAAGAGTAAGTTTTTAAAAATTCAAGCCATTCTTCATCTACAGGATTTCCACCCTGACCATACCAGTGATGTTCCCAACCCCTTGAGAACGAAATGCATTCAAGCTTTGCATTCTTTAGGAAGATTTCAGCATAAAACCCAATCCCTTGGAAAAACCAACAGACATTGTGGCATGGAGTTTCTTCTAGTAAAAACCCCAAAATAGGCATATCTCACCAAGGATTTGAGGAGAACTAGGGAGAAATGTAAAGCATGCTGATTTTGACCAAAATTATTGTTTTCAACTCTGTCTGTGTCATCTGAATACAGCAATTCCAAAGACTGGCACTGGAAAGCTGGGCTGGAAAACCCTTTGCACAGAGTTTTTCAGACCAACTTCACTGTTCAGTCCCCAGCAGCCAGAAACAGTTATTTACTTCTAGTTTTCAGACTTGTGACATATTTCTGAACGTATTTTACAACTGGGTCTCAGGGCATGGTAAGAATTCAGTACTTCCTACCCACCCCATCAGCCTCCAAGACAAGCAGCTCAATGTCACAACTGAAGTGACAGTTCAAACCCTCTGCAACAGGCAATGGAACAACAAGTGCCACCACCCAGGACAGCATCACAGCCAGAATCACATAAAAAATGGCATAAATTGCTGTATTTAATGAAAGGTTTCTGATTAGGGTAGATATGCACACCTGATATGGTAGATATGGTCACCATAAAGTCCAGATGAAATGTAGCAAACACATTCTCCCTTTTTTATCATTCTTCCCCCTCCTTTCTGTGGTCACCAAGTGAAGGCTGATCTACACTAATTCCATTTTTCCATGGCTGTTCAGCACTCCATGCAGATGCCATCAGCAGCAGGGAAGCAAGACAGGAGTAGCCAGAGCTACTCCACTGCTCTGTACTCGAGAGAAAAGCTGAATCCAAGATCCTGCTGGAGCTTCACCTGGAGGTTCTCTGCAGTGTCTCTCAGGAAAAGGTGTTGGGAGCACCTGAGCTTTATCAATGGCTTAAAAGAAGCATTTCACCTCTCCAGAAGAGAGGAATTGCCTGCTCTGAAAGGATTATTGAAGCCAGACCTCACTAATTAGTTCCCAGTGTTCTTGCAGGGTCCCAGGAAAGATTATCTCCAGCACTGACAATGGGACCTATTCCAGTGACTAATTGCTGCTCCCACTTCTATGGACTTCAAAGACCCACCCACCCCCACCACCACTGCACAAATACCACAACTGTGTGAGCTCCTTCCTAAAGGAGAGGATTAGGGCATGGGAAGCACTGGGAACTTGCCAGGTTTGCACCCAGTTGAACTCACCTCACCACTGACACCACACACGTGGCTGGGACATCAACCTTGCACCCCAGAACTTGGGAACTCCTCTGTTAAACCACAGGGCACATCCCCTGAAGAACAAGCACCTTTACTGCTAAAGGCTCCAAAAATAACTGGAGTAAATAAAATTAGGCTTCGTTACTTTTGCTTAAGTATGAGAACAAAATAAGAATAAAGGTTCTTCCACCAACTTGTTCCCATCTGTTCTAATCAGCAGCTCATACTTCCAGCATTTTCAACTGCACACCAGCATTTCCACATTCATCTCTAACAAACCCTAAGAAATAAGATCTAAAAATATTTCACAACTGTGTATTTTTGGGGGGTGGGAGGGAAGAAGTGCAAAATAGGAGAGAGAGTTTAGCAAGACAGCTGAGGAGCAGCTGAATCACTGCTGGCACGAGCTCTGCTCCCCATCCTAAGAGTCCTGATAGACCCGAGGCCTCAAGATCCATCGTTAAGAATCTCCCAGGTCAGGCAGTGCTTGGCTTCAGTTGCAATTCCCAGCTCTGAATTCCTCTTCTTTGATCACCTCTATCCCCTTTCTAATCCTGCAAGGTCAGAACATTGTTTACTTTTGGCTTCTTTTAAGCCATTGATAAAGCTCAGGTGCTCCCAACACCTTTTCCTGAGAGACACTGCAGAGAACCTCCAGGTGAAGCTCCAGCAGGATCTTGGATTCAGCTTTTCTCTGGAGTACAGAACAGTGGAGTAGCTCTGGCTACTCCTGTCTTGCTTCCCTGCTGCTGATGGCATCTGCATGGAGTGCTGAACAGCCATGGAAAAATGGAATTAGTGTAGATCAGCCTTCACTTGGTGACCACAGAAAGGAGGGGGGAAAAAAGGATAAAAAAGGGAGAGTGTGTTTGCTGCATTTCATCTGGACTTCATTAACACTCGGTTCCCAATTTTTGTCACTGTCTAAACAAGGGTCAGCTGCTCCCTTTACCTTCTAATTCTGCCAGATCCAGGTGGGGCTGAGCATCACTGTCTGCAGCTGCTTGGGCTCAGCCCACTGATCAGCACTTCCCCCATGATTCACAAGATTCAGATTTTGTCCTGGTCACGGGATTCTGTCAAAGCTTAACTCCCACCACGTACTCCCAGGAGCAGGAGAAAAGAAATAACTGAACCCTTTCCAACTCAGGCATCACTAGAATACAAAACACTTCTCAAATGACAATCAAAGCTGCTCTTGCCCCAATGGGCTTACTTTCCTAGACTGGATTTAAGAAGAGATAAAACCATGCAAGGCTCTTTACCATGGAAATGAAATGTAAAAAACTATTTTAAGCACAAAGACCCCAGATCCAATTCATGCTTATCCTTCCATCCTAAATAATTCTACCTCTTTACAATGGTTTACACTTGGGCCAGAGACTGCTACAGAGGGTATTTAACTTACAGAAAAATTTAAAAGCAGAGAAATAATAACTACAGGTTCAGAGATGTTGGGAGATGGACAAAAGTCAAAGTGTCAGCTTAAGTGCTGTCACTTAAGAGACCACGATGCTTCCCCACATTGTGAGGATAAAGGAGTTTTTAGGCTAAAATATAAGGCACAATCACTGAAAAGAAACATGTTTTTAAAGTACATGTCACTGAATTACAACAGCACAAGGAAAGTGAGCTGGCACCGGGATGCCAAGGGCTGGATGCTGGGAGTGGAATGTCAGCTGATCAGCAAAGATAAAGACTGATTTTGCACATCCCACCCATCACCAACAGACTCATCAACAGCACTAATGAATCCTACTGTGTACAGTTAAAACACACAGTTAATTTATTTACCTATTCTTGTTCAGGCATCTTATATTGCACATGAGAAACAGTCGCTGAAAATCAACATTTCGATCTGTATTTTCAGCACAAAAAGCCAGACAGGGAGATAGAAAAACAAGAACTGCTGTGTACTGGACTGAAGGAATCTCCACAGCATCAACAGAGCTCAACTGGAAAACTGTTCATCCAAGGGAATGAACAGGCAAAGCAATTCCAAAGCCCAGTGACACGTTCACTGATATGTACTGGCCTAACAAAGAAATCCTGGGGTCTCAGCTGAATTTCTGGGAATCATATGCAGGATTATTAGCACTGAAGGAAGAGATGCCAAAGGCTGGTGAAGCCATAGGGAATTCACTGCTCTGTCAGCTCTGGAACTGGTCTCTCCAGGTGAGGGGGGGGCAGATGTGCAGAGCCAACAGGAAAGTTTGGGCTGCCAGGACTTCCCTATTGCAGCCAAACGTGGCTCTACTCCCCTGTGCCACTTTTCAATTCCCTTCTCATAAAAAGGATTAACCTGTGCCTTTCAGAAGCTGCAGTTTGAGTCTGAAACTACAACATTCTTCACTAAACTGTGTTAAAAGACTAAATCCTTCAAGCTTGTCCTGCTGCATCCAACACACTGCAAATGGACATAATTGGGTCACCTCATTCTCCCTTGTTTGCCAGGCACAGGCAATGAAACTTAGTTCTCATTTATTTTTAAGATGATTCACACGACAGAATAATAAACAACAACGATCTAAATATTACAGCCCAAACTGCCAGCCCAGCTCTGCCCAAGCAATACATCTGAATTTGCAAACATTCCCTCCCTTTCCCAGGCAGGGAAGGAGGTTGGTCGGCCAACAGCTGGGAAAGCCGTGCTGGTGTTCAGCACGTCCCTCCCCACACTCCTGCAGTGGGCTGGGTGAGGATCCCAGGAATTCCTTCTGCTCTGCAAGGCCCAACATGTGGAGTGGGCAGAGCCAAGCACGCCTGACATCCCCACGTGCCCACTGCCAAACCCATCTCCCGGGAGCTGGGGAGGGGATGTGCAATCCTGGGCTCTGGGAAGGGGATGTGCAATCCTGGGCTCTGGGAAGGGGATGTTGAATTCTGGGCTCTGGGAAGGGGATGTGCAATTCTGGGCTCTGGGAAGGGGATGTGCAATTCTGGGCTCTGGGAAGGGGATGTGCAATTCTGGGCTCTGGGAAGGGGATGTGCAATCCTGGGCTCTGGGAAGGGGATGTGCAATCCTGGGCTCTGGGAAGGGGATGTTGAATCCTGGGCTCTGGGAAGGGGATGTTGAATCCTGGGCTCTGGGAAGGGGATGTTGAATCCTGGGCTCTGGGAAGGGGATGTTGAATCCTGGGCTCTGGGAAGGGGATGTTGAATTCTGGGCTCTGGGAAGGGGATGTTGAATTCTGGGCTCTGGGAAGGGGATGTTGAATTCTGGGCTCTGGGAAGGGGATGTGCAATCCTGGGCTCTGGGAAGGGGATGTGCAGTCCTGGGCTCTGGGAAGGGGATGTGCAATCCTGGGCTCTGGGGAGGGGATGTGCAGTCCTGGCCCCCTGGCAAAAGGAGCTCTGAGCATCACCTGCACCCAAACCACTCCGGGTTGAAGCCACACTTTCTAGCAAGGCAGGAAAAGATGAGAGTAAAGCAAACGTGCATTTGGAAGCAGGAGATGCAGGTACTTCACTGAAAACCACCTGGGATGCTTTACAATTATATTACCCATGTAGAAGTGGATTCAGTATTTTTAACTAGCCCTGAGATGCTTCCCTACCTCTCCACGTTGTTACTTGTCCCCAAAAGGCTTTAATGAAAATACAATATATTCCTCCCCAAAAGTGAACTGAAAGACTGCAGGGGCTTTTTCTTCAATTACTGACCCTGGACACAGCAATAAATCATGAAAAAACACTGCAATTGCCATTAGCTGCCCCTTTTATTTTTTTTCCTGCCTAGATTTAGAACATCAGTGGGTTTTCACTTTATAAAAATGTAGACAGGAGAAATCTGCACTCCATCTCAGTTTAACTCGTCTGTTTTACCAACAGATGGAAACGGCTCCTCAGGAAACTCAAGCCTCAGCAGTAAGAACTGTTTTGACTGAACCTTCAGCAGAGGATTCCAACACACAGCAACTGAAAATTACAGATTTGTAACTATATCTCCCTCACTTCCACCCACATTCATATGAATTCAGAACCTGGATGGGATTCTTTGATGGACAAGGCCACGGATGGGTTCATAATACAGAACTTCTAAATTACTCTGACTCCCTCTCTTTAAATAAATAAAGAAATATTTCACATCCCAACAGAAAAAAAAAAAAAAGGCACATTACAAAAATGTGGGCTTATAAATTTTGCATAAGGGAAACCACTTAAGCATCCCATTCAATTTTAAAGACATGCTTATTTAATGCAATGAGAAAGCAACATGAGCTTTTGTTCCTTCAAATTCCATATTCCCCCCCACACACACTGCAGTCCTCTGTAATGCTGAAAATCCTAACAACCACATTTGACTGGTTTGGGAAAAAAACAAAGTGAAACTGAGGAATCTGCACAGCCTACATTAAGGGGGGAAAAATAAAAAGGCAGTAAGCTGTCAGAAAATGTAACATTTTACATATTCAGCCTTAATAATTTAGGGTACTTAGAGCAGCCATCTGGCAAGCTCTTTCAAATGTAACTCAGCTGACTACCTCTTTAATATCTTCTGGCATTTCCAGTTATAGCCAAAAGAAACCCAACAGGAGTCGGGTTCAGCTACAATTTATTTTCCTTTTCCTTGAACCCGACTGGTTCTGTTCAAGGCAGTTAAAAACCTCAATTAACAGGATAGGATTATGAAAGCTCAGATAAGGAGTTGTGGAGAATAAACCCAAGCACTGCAGGTTCCCTTTGCACTGCACAAATGGAGTTAAGAGCCAGCATGAGGGGTCCCCTCAGCCCTGTGATATCATTATCCAAGGTTAAGCCATTCCCTTCCACAGTTCCACCACGGAGCACTTCAGTGCTTAAAGCACGGACACACTGGGAAGCTTTAAGTGCAAGGGGATGCTGCCCCTAATTTAAGCCTTGTTAATTTTCAAATGGCATTTTTACAGAGAACAGCCAGAGCCCGAAAAACCTTCCAAGCTGGAGCCTGAAACCTGAAGTCAGGAACCAGAGTCTGCAAAATCCTGCTACAGATTTTCTTCTAATTCATTCTGACTGGTGACCTTCAGTCACAGGCAGCTGGAGACTGGATTAATTCCCATCTCCAGAGGGACACAATGAAGAATTCATAACAGCTACCTATTTATAGGTGAACAGTAAGAGTTGAAATATTTAATAGGGGTTTTTTTTTTCTGTCTTCCTTTCTATGTTCAGTACTGCCTTTTAGCTGACTTCAGAATCTGAACCCCAGTGTCAGATTCAGGTCAATTTACTGCTGGAACTCCCGTGGTAGGTTTGCATCTCTTAAATGTTAGATTTAAATTTTTAACGAAACTTTCTTGGAGAGGGACAGGAGCCAGCCCCAAACGCTGCCATCTACTCATGAAACATCTCTGAACACAAGCAGGGGGTTTTTCTCCCCAGTGCTGCATCACTTTTCAGAGCTTCAATATGGACTTCAAAAGTAGTAATGAAGTGCATTCAGTAAAGCTTCCCAATATATCAAAACAGCTCTTACATCAATGTTCAAGCTAATTTAAAAATAAATAAAAAATCCTACCATTGTAACCACTTTTATGAAATTAATATTTGCCTCCTGACCTTCAAGCACACACAAAGCAGATGATTTCCCCCCTTCTTTCAAGGAGAAGGCACCTATCACACCTCATCCAGTTAAAAAAGGCAGCACAGGTTTTTAGGTAGTTCACGTCAGTCAACCTGAAGCCTCTGAAATTAAATGTAGTAACAGCAACAAAACCTGAAAAAAGCCTTTCATTTCCCCAAGGTACTCACACTTCAAAGATGAACGTGTCAAAAATTCTTTATAAAGTGACAACACTCTCTGCAGCACTTTATACACAAATCTATCCCAGCCACAGAAACAATTCCAGAAGAATGTTACAGTACTTTATTCCAGAGGGTCCTCACCAGCTGGATGGAGGAGTGCTGCTCTTGTCCTGACCACGGGCATCTTTCACTGAGGCTCAGGCACCTCTCCCCCTATTTATAACAAAGCTACAAATCTCCCAGGCAGGAAATTGGGCACTAATGACAGATAGCCAATGATTTAACTACCGGGTGTCCCACGCTGAAGAATTACTGCTGTAAAAACAGTGTTACACATCCATCATCAAAACAAAGCTGTGCAGCAGAGCCTTGTGTGGATCCATCTGTAAATATTTTGTATTTTCAGAAATAGAAAACAGAAAGTTTGCAGCACAAACCTGAGATGCCTTTTCTCGTCCCCTTTTTATTTTCATAGTTGGGTTTTAACTTGAAACACAGAACAGCGAAAAAAACCGGAGCACCAATAATGGGTAAAAATTATCAGCCACTTAAAAGAATCAAATTCTTTTCAATGCATCCATCCCATTTAATGTGGTTGGCATGCCACACACTGCCCAGATATGTACCCAGGTAACACCTCCACCTGTGAGGTATGGTGATTTTGACTATTAATTATTGACACCAATGACAGAGTCATTAATTGGGGTCGCTTCATTCCCTGGTCACGTCAATCAGCTCTCTGACCAAAGTCACGTTTCCAAAGGAGCTCTGCAAGAAGAGGCAACACTGGACTCACAATCCTCTGAGGGCTTAGGGATCATTAGTATTAAATCTTGGGGTTTGCTGAAGGCTGGCATTTATATTACAAAAACTGAAGCCAACAGGCTGAAAAATAATACGTGGGGCATAAACACCCCAGGCTCATGAAACGTGAACACTGATAAAGAATGAGCTGACTGGAGAAGCAAGAAATTGGTTCAGTCTTCATAATAAACCCAAAATAGGCCCAAACTGATGCAGGTGTGGGGATATGCCCACGGTGCAGGATGTTTTTTCTGCCTCTTCAGCGATTCTCAAGTGGCTCGGAATGGAACAGGAAACAGAAACACGAGCAAGGACAGATGTTGGTGTTCCCAGCAGTGCTCACGGAGAAGCACATCAATATTTGGGGTGTTTCCACCCAAACACTTCATTAATATTGTATATGTGTGCAGATTTTTGAAATTAAGCTGTGTCTAGCACAAAAATTTGATGTTTCGGGCAACTTTAACAAAAAGGCAGGTGGCACTGAACCAACCAGGAACATTCCAGAACAGTCTGAAACCACAGAACTGCAAAATGGGTGAGCTTGGAAGGGACCACAGTGGGATCATCTGGAAAACCCTCCAGCAGGGTCATCCCAGAGCACAAATCCCTAACCAGAGCAGGCAAAACCCTAATTGACAACAGGCAGAATTCCAGTAAGTATCTGCAAGCAGTTAAAACAACAATAACATTGAATTTCAATTCACAGTCACACAGTAAAAGCCTCCAAAAAGCTGAAGTGCCACTTTGGGAGTCAAAACTCCCTGTGGTGCAGTGACCAAATTCTCACAGTGCTGGGTGCATTTAACCATAGAAATGGCAGATCATGAGCAGTGCCACCAAAAGGATCTCTCTCCACTGAATGTGTATATATTTATATATGTATTTATAGGCATTTCTCTGGTACTCAGCAACACAGGATCTCCAGATACCCAGGTATTAGCAAGAGCTTTCAATTTAAAACGTGCCCTGTGCTGCCCTGTAATTTTTACTGACATCTGAACATCATTATTGCCAGGTCACAGACATTTCACACTGAAAATGCCTACGAATCTTTTATAGGAGAGAGATTAGGGCTAACTGGATTCTTTTTAAGGCAATTAAAATGTGAGCTGTTATTAGGTCGGTGACTACTTGGCATTTTAGTATTTTGCAATACTCTATCAAAGCACAGTGCTAGGACCAGAGGCTCTTAGATTAATAGTTCCTGGCTACCAAAATTGCACAACTGTTGGACAACAACATCAAATGTTGTTCTGGCCTCACACATCAATAAAATCAGCTGTAAAATGTGATAAACACACCCCTTTATGTCACCTACTCATCTTGCCTCTTTAGAGAAAAATAAATAAATAAATAAATAAATAAATAAATAAATAAATAAAATAATCTCTGCTGCTCTTCTGGATGCTCTGGATAACCAAAAAAGCAAAGAAGTGGTTTCAGTTCTGAACCAATGGGAGGTTTAATTTTTAAAGCCATTTAAAGAGATATTTTATTGCTGAGAATTGAACTACGAATCACTGGCTGTTTGTCTAAAATGAATATATTCCTTGATCACCTCTTTGGTACTAACAGAACACAAAGCCTTTGCCTCCCCAGTGATCTGTGAGAATCAGGAATGTTACTGGATAATATGGCCAAGAGACTCTGCTCTTAGGACCTTCCCAAAATAATATTCCTTGGGAGCTTTCCTGGAGAGTGTTCCACACATTGGTCTGAGTATCTCTTACATGTGCAACAGTATGCCAGCTCCTCTCTCCTCTGAAGGACTTATTAACAACAAAAAGCACAAGAAAAGTATTTCTTTTTACCTTCTTGAGGTCACTAAACCATGATACAAAGATGTCTGATGGAGAGAGGAGGGAGGAAAAAAAAATCCCTGTCCATTCTAAGAGAGGAGTTTCAGTGCTCACGAGTTTAAAACAAATCCCTCATTATACACTGATTTTACCATGGACACTTTGCTATCTGTATTTTTTGGTAAAATAGGATGACAAGGAAGGAAATCTTGCCTTCCAGAGACTTCCTATTTCTCAGGAACAGGGATGCAATTTCCTTCCTCCCTCGCCACGATTCTGAATGTCACCTGAATTCCATTGGCCTTGAACTGGGACACAAACCTGGATGAGGTCAGTGGTTTGACAGCTGGAATCTCCCTTTAGCACCACTGTGCAAACACTCAGGGGCTGGAGAGGAATAAACCACAGGCTGCAGGGTTTAAGGGTTAGGATCAAGTCCCCACCAGTGCTGGGACTGATGAATTTCTGCTGCAGGAATCACAGGCAAGACAGAGAACACACATAAGGTAAAGGCAACCAGGCAGAGCTGCTGGAAAACTGTGTGTGGAATTGTGTGGCAAGTTGGATTTATTCAGAGATCAACACTAATTAAGTGATTAAAACTGGCTGTTTCAAGATCTCCTATACATGTAAAATTTACAGGATCAATGGTGATTGCTTCCCTAAGAACTGGGGCATGGTGAGGTCACAGAATCATGGAATTGTTAAGGCTGGAAAAGACCTTTAGGATCATCAAAGCCAATCACCAGCTCAGCACCACCAGCATGTTCACCACTACACCGTACCCTGAAATGCCACACACGTCCACATGTTTTTTTGAACACTTCCAGGGGTGGTGATTTCCCTGGGCAGCCTGTTCCAATGCCTTACAACCCTTTCCATGAAGAAATTCTCCCTGAGATTCAACCTAAACCTCCCCTGGCACAATCTGAGGCCATTCCCTCTCATCCTGTCACTTGTCACCAGGGAGAAGAGGCCGACCCTCACCTCACATATGAAGCAATACTTATCTAGATCAATCATACTCCAATATTGAGATCACTTCAGGAATTTTCCACGAGCAGGATTTGCATCCAACCACCACCAATTTAAGGCAGAATGGGCAAAGGGAATGACTGGAAGTGCAGCCAGATTTCTGCACCTCCCAAACCGCTGTACAGTTACAAAACACCTCTGTTAGAGCTTCTCAGCAAAAGGAAGGAGCTGAGAGCACTTATGGCTAAACTTGCAGCTACCAAGAAAAGGGCAATGAAATGAATGTATGAAAAACAAACTGGGCCAAAACTGGAGCTCCTCACACGCTGCTTCACATACAGAATTTTCTTTAAGGCTTAAAATGTATTTTGTAAAAGTTTGTGAACTAAGAACTTGACAGAGGAACAGCAAAAGAACAGCTGCAAACAGTTTAACGTGAACTGTGAAAGGTTTATTTCACCAAGTTCATTGTGCTGACCAACCTTCCAGTGATAAAGTTCTGTTTAGCAAAAACCTGATGTTTCTGACCTCTGAAGTTAAGCAAAACCTTTCACGAATTCCACATAAACCAAAGAGTATGATTTGGCATCCACAGGCATTCCTGGGGGAAAAAAAGCAGCTAAGAAGCTGTGAATGCTCCTATTTTTCTCCATTTGGCATCAGCTCTTAACGTTAATTATATTTTAAGTGTTATTGCTGATGGTTTCTGCATAAACATTCCGTTAACTGTGTTTATCTTGAAGTCTGATATTGCCTCCTCTGCCCAACTGAGAAAGCTGCCAAGGCACAGAGAAATTTCCAGTTTTCCATACAAGATCCAGCACACCCAAAGTTGGGAGACCTCAGTATGGCAGCAGGCACAGAGGTCCCTGCAGCTGCACCACCCCCTTGCCAGGGCCACAAAAAGCCTCCCACCAGGAGTTTACCTTAAGCTGCTTCAGGATTTATTTTGCCCCTTCACAGCAACTCTGCTGCAAAAATTTAGGTCACAATTCCTTCAAGGGTACACGTACATGGGCACTTATTTAAAGCTCAAGGAAATTAATTAAAAGCTCCTCACTGACTTCAATGTGCATTGAATCAGGACCTGGATGAGTTCAGAGGCAAAACAATTACACTTTAATTAAACATCTTCATCTTCCTGTGAAGTAGTCAACTAATTTTATAGAAGCATAAACTGAGTCAGAAGGTTTCAGAGCTTGGTTGTGGTCATAAACAGAGTTGATTACTTAAGTTGCTTCCTTACTTGTGAGCTGCCCTTGGAACACTGAGAAAATGGACTTGCTGAAAATATCAAATAAATTCCTAGACTGTGTATTTGCAAGAAATAAAAGAGAACATCCTGAGACAAGTGGAATGGTTGTACAAATCTATTGGCTCCATCTCTGTTCCCCAATTAGTAGCTAATTTAGTCACAGGAATCCCAATCATGCAAGAAGTTGAAATTATTAGCGTTTTTTTCATGGCAGTTTATCTTCAACTGAGAATTTCAGGCTGGTTTCTTTTGGTTTGTTTTTAAAACCAAATTATAATAACATCTTTTTAAAAAAAAGACTAGGCTTGGCAGATTTGATAGTCTGTAAAACCTTGGGAGTACTTACTGAAAAGCAAGAAGTATGACCACACTCTCTGAATTCAGACTGACACTGAAGCTCTGTAACGTTCTGTCACATCACCAAGAGTGAGCAGAAACAAAAATTAGCATTCCTCACTTTTTTGAGGATTTCTTACATAATGCTTCCCCAACACTTAGGCTGAAAATAAATCCTAGAGTCAGAGGAGTGTTCTCAAGTACCCACTAAGGTGTTTTTTGGTTATTTTGCTGATCTTTGGTTTGTTCTCACCTATGGTTTCACCCATCCTGCTCTATCTGCTCTGTGATGCCAATGGAAGCTCATGGACAGGTCACAGCTCTTCAAAGGGAAAAAGATCTGTGTGTGTCCTCCATTCTCTGAGGTAAAACAACACTGAACAAAGTGGTTTGGGCATTTTTTTATCTTAAGAGAAATTAAGTTAGTTGGTAGAAGTTTTCAGCACATTTAAAATCTATTTATGTGTCGTTTCTCCCTCATACTTAGAAGCCAGACCCTCGATTGCCAACATTGCTTAGGACGTGGAGTAGGTGGCAAAATGTTTTCATTCCAATAATTTACATCTTTGGTGCACATCAGCATCAAAACTGGAACTGTTCATACATTTGTACACATGCAGTAGCTTTGCTGGAATTAAATTAATGGATACTATTACTTTTCCAGCAAATCAGAACTCTCAAATGGAACAACAAAAAAAAACCTCTAACATCCGTGGTGCAGAGTTATTTGAAAAGAATCTTTTTAAAGGAATTGTGAATATGACTCATGTATGGTTTCTGGTTATCTGGTTTAACACAGGAGACAAAAAACCTGCTACCCACACCCTTTCAGTGAGAATCCTACATGACATGACTGACTTCAGTCAGTCTGTTGGAAAAACGAACAGGACTAAGTGGTTTTTTAGGGAGGGCTCGATTAAAACTACTGAACACTGTGATTTTTTGACATCTTTCTTGTGACAAATCAAGGTTTGTTTTTGGTTGAATAGCCCACCACACTGTTGCAGAAGTACCACACTGATAGTTTAAATAAAGGACATGACTGACCAGCTTTACCATCGCGACCATTAACATATCTGGAAATACAGAAACAAAGTAATTTACCCTCACTATCTGAACACTGAATTAGAAGCACCTTCCAGCTCTAACACTTAAGCCAGCTCCCAGAATATAAGCAATTGGCATATTCATTAGGATTGCACTTTTTCCCACCCCTTCTGCACTGCACCCCCCATGGTGTGGTGCAGCTGTAACAGCTGCCTCTGTCCCTGCTGCATTTCAGCAGGAAACCCAATCTGATGACAGCTTGCAATAAAAAGAAATACAGTTTTGCCTCTGCATGTATAGAAATATTTCTGATACCCAATCCTTCTTTTTTGGAAAAAAACTCTCCTGGAAGTTTTTCCCAGCAAACCCAAGAGCAGCCTCCAAAAGCCCGTTGCCTCTCTGGGTGCATTTCTGATGCTTCAAACTAGGTCAGATGCTCAGGAGGGATGCTTTGTAGTCAACAACCAACCTAGGAATTGAAATACTTAGTAAAAATCATAAATGTTTATGCTGGTTACAGATGACAAACGTTTTGGAGGGGAAAAAAGCTCATATTAAACGTGTATAAATAGATCTATTTCTCACAAGTTGTTTCCCAGGCAAAGCATCAACCTTTAAGAGCTTCACCCCATCAAACACCTTCAGGTGTTACCTCTGTTTGCCCATATGAAACTGCAGTTTTTAAATGTTGGCAAGAGACATCACAAGTCTATGTCAGCAATTACAAAATCTAGGTTTTGTTTCCGTTCACTTCTGGTTTTATTTAGAAAACACCACAAGTTGTTTTGGAAACGTCTCTCTCCTCTCGCAAAGTTAAATACTCTCAAACTGTGGATGGGGGAAGGAGGGAAAAGGCAGGGAGCAGAAATTGGTACAGCTACAGATTTCCTGTAAAACTGGGACTCAGAACTTGCTTTCTGTGCAGCCCAAACACTCGTCATGATGATGTTTTATGGCTGGTGAGATTTATGAGCATTAACTAATTCTTGGTAGCAGACAGAAGCTTCGGTTCATATGGTGAGAGCCCTCCCTGCCCACACCCTGCACTGCCTGTGCAGCACACACAGCTCCAGCAGGGCAAGCACATAAATCCCACAAGGATTTATTCCCAGGACTCCTGGCAGGCTCTGGGATCACTGCCCTGGTGAAGATTTCACTACCACTTGGACGCCAAAAAGAATCCTGAAAGCACTTTTGTGTCCTCCACAACTTTTCCATAACTTGTTGCAATGCTTAAAATGAGCTAAAAGAGAAAATTGCTTTGAAGCGACTTTGGGTCCAAAAGTTAATTACCAGTTAATTGTCCAAAGTGCCCTTTGCTCCTGCATTTGTTAAATTCTACACCCTTCTTTGGAGATTTACTATTTCTATGCACCCCAACAACTAAGAGAGCACACAAATCCACTTACCAACAACTCCACATCACCCTGAGGGAGCTGCCAGTGTCTACCAAGATGCCAGAGATACAATAACTGATGATGTTTTTTCAGCTAAGGCAAAGTGAAGGAACTCCAGTGTGTCTGAGTTACACCTGTCACCATTTTCCAGCAGAATCTGTTTGTCAAGGCAAAAGTAGCTTTTAGACTGGCAAGAAAATAAGCCTGTATTTTTAGAAGTAGTACTTTAGATGTAGCTTTCTGTACACCCCCTCACCTTGAATACCTGTACTTTCAAAATAAACCCCCCTGAAGTACATGTTTAGCCTCATTTTTCACCATTTACATAGTGGTTCTCCTTCAGCAGCTATTTCACATCACTCATGAGCTCCAGAAATAACAAGGGCAAAAGAAGTTGAAAGCCTGCAAGTTCAGCAGCCAAAAAAAACTAAATATAATAAGATTTTGTAAATGTATTTAAAAGTATGTTCTTAAATACTCACTAAACATGCCTCTCACCACACCACAGCCAGCTCACACCAGAACACTGAACAAGCACACCTAACCCGTCTCCAAAGTCTGCTGGAGTTCGGTGCCTTGGTTTGTTTTTAAATCCCCACATCTGCAGAATGTCTCCCAGTCATCTCACAGAGCATCAAAGCCCATCCTGTTCAACGTGCCAAGATGAGGGATGGACAAATAAACGATGATATACAACAGAGCAAAACAGTCTCTTCTTGAAGAGAAGGCAAATGTGAGTCTAAAAGGCAAATGTGCCCTGATGAAGCACATCTGGCTGCTGAGCAGAAAGGAGGATCATCCCTCATCTGTGCCCTGGAGCACTAATGCACTCCGAGCCGGGCAGCGATGCTGTCCCTCCCTCCCGTACCTCCCCGACACACACACAGCTGCACCGCGCCAACAAATCCTGCCCATCTGGGCTCAAAGTTAGGGAGCGCTGCCCCAGAGGCTCTGGAAACGCAATTTTTAGCCAAGGCAGGAATTACCCGCGAGGGAATCACTGTCCGAGAGGCGTTTTCCCACGGAGGGCCGGGATGCCGAGAGCATGGCAGGCAGAGGGGGCTGCCCCGACACGGACACGGGGCCGTGCCCTGAGCCCCCCGCGGGGGAATGACTTCACCTGCCACAGCACTGCGGCCATGGCCGGGACACGGCGCGACCGGGAGCCTCGTGACGCGCAGGGATGATGCCACAAAATCAGAGAGGCACCTCCCGTACCTGCGCCGCGGGGCCACGGCCTGGCAGGGGCCGGGCCGGGCAGGGCGAGCGGAGCCGGCCCCGGCGGGGCGGCCGCGGGCAGCGGGGAGGCCCCGGGCGGGCGGAGCGGAGCCCCCGGGCCGGGCGGGCGCCTTTGTTGGGGCCGCGCACAAAGGGCACGGCGCTCACCTGGTGCGGGGCCGGGCGGCCCCGGCGCTGCTGCGGCTCGGGCGGCGGGCGCTGGGCACGGGCGAGCGGAGAGGAGCCGAGCGGAGCCGAGCCGAGCCTTCTCCTCCTCCTCCGCCGTGACTCACCGCGGCGGCCCGAGGGAGGTGCCTGGGCGGCTCCGGGGGAGGGACCCGGCGCGTCCCGGCGCCCAGGGCAGCGGCGGCGCCGCAGGCAGCACCCGAGAGCCGGCCGGGAGGAAGGGGCGGGGACGGCGGGGAAGGGCCGGGGAAGGGGCGGGCAGGGCCGGGGAAGGGGCGCGACCACGCGGAGCCGCTCCGGGGGCTCGGCCGGGCCGACCCCGCCCCGCCATCCCCGGGGGCCGCTCTGGGGCAGAGCCCGTCCCTACGGACGGGGGACAGTGCCGGGGGTGGGCCACGGGCTCACCTCGAGAAACATCCTCCGGGCTGAGGCGGTGCCGAGCCTCCCGCAGCTCTGCTCTGCCCTCCCGGTCCTGGTCGGCGGGGCCCGGCTGTGTCAGAGAGCTCACAGCCACCGAGCCGCGTGGGAGAGATCGCAGCTCCGCTAGGACAGGCTGCTGCTCGATAGCACTGTGCTGAGAAAGTTAAAGACGCTGCAAAATTCAGTACAGCTTAACTAAAGCTAATTCAGGCAAATACAGAAAATGCCGACCTCCGACTAGAACTAGCGCTCGAAAATAATGAATCGCCATTTGGTCATTGAAGCACTCAAAAATAAAGCAGTGAATTCCCATTTGGTCACTGAAGCCATCAAAAATAAGGTGATCCTTCACCTAGCTAGACTGAAGCAGAGTAAAACCCCAGTGGACACAGAGAGGGATTAATTAAAAATAATAATAATAAAAAAAACATGACAGAAGCCACGTAAGGTTCCTCACCCTGCCCCATCACTCACCTGCACTGTGGTTTCCCACTAGGTTAACAGTTACTCTGCTTCCCTACAGTGTGCACTGGTGGGGCCAGAAAGGTAAGTACAAAATTCCTGGAGATAAAAATGCTTTGTGTACCAAGTGTTATTTAGTAAAATGCATCTGTTTTCTACTCGGTGTTTAACTTAATTGCATAAAAATAGTCACAGTAATGAAATAGGTGGCACTTCCTTTAACAGCTTGCTACTTAATGACATCAAAGCCCGATGCCACTGAAATCCAAACCCCACTGCCAGCTAATGAAGGGCTTAACATGAAAGCCTCTGCAAAGAGCAAACCCAAGCTGCTGACAGGAACAGGAATGGTGCAAATGTGCTGGGATCTGAGATCACTGGCACATACCCACAGCACAGCAGGCAGTAATGATTATTAATTATTTAAGAAAAGAACATAAGAGCTCCAGCGTAAGCTGAAAAAAATATGCAGAAGCATTGCTCTGGGATCCTCCAGTTGGATTACTGTTAATTAGCACAGTACATGAGTCTGAGGGAAAGATCTAAAAGCATCTTATGCTGGTAGGAGAGTATAATTAAGCCATCATTTGCATCTTTGCAATAGTATGAATTTCCTTACTGATAACATCATGGCACAACACCATCTTATGACTAAGTACTGTCTAGCTCTCCTGTTCCAATTCAGCTGGCTGACTGTACAGCAGTGCAATGCAATCTCACAGAGCATCAATTTAACATCCTGCCTTTATTTAGAAAGGGTTTTAGCAGGGAGAGATACCATAAGGCTTCCTCTACCCTGGGAGGATTTGAGGTTTCTTTTCTTAGAACTGAGCTCCTGCCCCACCTTAGTTTGTTCCCCTCCAGCTGACCGAGGTGCTGAGCTACCAAGCAAAGTGACATCTTGCCACAAGTCACTTGTATCATCACAAGACAGGACAGATGCTCAAGAGGCCTCTTAACTCTGCTAGTTCTGCAACACGTTTAGTAGAATTTTGTTCATGTCTCCTGGGACTGCACAGACCTTCCCAAGGCAAACACAGGATACAGCTGCACTTGCTCAAATCCATCACCTCACCCATCCCCACCCCGCTTGCCCCAACCACATTCCCTCAGCAGGGGAATGTTTGGAAGATTAAATATCTGAAGGTTAAGTCTTTCTAACATTTTTACAAGTATTGTGTAAAGGTTTGATATTGTTTTATAAAAATCTATCAGATTAAATGGATTTTTCTTTTCAGTCACTCCTAATCTCTCGTTTAATGAGGCTGTTGTTTGTTCTAGTAAGCCAAAACTCCATGAAACCTTCTCTGATTCCCTGCTTGACTTAGAAAAATTCTCTCAACTCACCCTGTCCCTCCTGATCTCCAATGCTTTCTTAATCAGCTCTGAAAATCACTGAGGATTCCTTCACAGCACAGCTGCTTCCACCCTCCAGGTCCCCCTGTACTTGTTGGCATGTCCCCCTCATTATGGGCTTCCAGCAGCATCTGCACACACAGGCCCTGCTCTCATTATCCCTCATCCAGCCACACACAACAACAAGGAAAACTCTTTCTCTCCAAGGTGTGTGTGGTACCCAATGAGGGACTTGTTTTTAGTCTGGAATCTCTTTTTCTTTTGTTAATCTCTTATATTTTAGACTTAGCCTGACAATTCCCACCCATCAAAATCAAGCTCTGATGCAGAAATGTTGCAGTGTTTCCTCAAAATTAAATGCAGTTCAACCATTCAACCCTGTGTACTTTTGGGACACTAAGAAATGGTGGAGGGCACAGCAATCAGGTGAACTTTCCATGGCTAGGGGCAAACAAAACTTGTGTAGATTAGAGAGATTATACTAAAAAAAAAATGAAAGAAATGATTCAGCTGCCTTAGTTACAATATTTTATGATTCTACATGGGCTGTGCAGTGAGGAGGTATGCAGAGAGATTTTCAAGGCATGAACAAAAAAGCCCTTTACTGTAAGAAAGGCTATGACAATCATCTTTTTGTTAATCCAGGCTTAGTTTGTGTGGCAAGAAACCTTCTCAGCTGCGTGTTTTATTCAAAACCAGAAGTGTTCCCAGATTAAATTTGGTATTTACAAAGTTGCAAAACACACTCTTTTACAATAACACTACAGAACTTAATTTCCATCTCCACCTTATAAGGATAAAGAAAAGCTGTTTACCCAGACATTGCACCTCTGTCCACAGGATCTGCAGGGGGATCTGATGGTTTCCAGCACATCTCAATTATTACTGACCCAGTTTTGGAGGCACGTTCAAAACATCATCCTAAATGTTATCAAGCAGCAAACTATTGTGATAGCAAGATAAAAAAAATGTCCCGTGATTAGTACTTGTTTAAATGAGAAATCTGCTATTAAATATAACATTTACACATGAGTGTGTTAAATTGCAGTAGCTGTTTTGGTGCATGATACAGCAATGCTGTATCCACCAACCTTGTGTCTGTATTTCCTCTTTGGAGACCTTATTTCAGGGACTACTTATTCTGAAACATTTTTATTTATCCTGTCAGATGGTGGCAGGTACTTTGGGCCACTCTTACAGATGCCCTGAACATCAGCACCTCCCATTTCACTGAGGTGTTTAAAAGTAAGAGCAGAAAACTCTTGGGCAACATCAACTCCAGTAATTCTCCCCTCACCCTCACAGGCATAAACCCCTTTTAAGGTAAAGTTAAAAAAACTACAACCTCATAGCAAGACCAGGTGGCACATTTTCCACGACTCCTAAAGAAAAACTCCAGTGTGAGCACTGCCATTCCTCTCCTGTGGGCAGACAGAATTTAAATAAGAGTTACATCCTTCCCCAGAACTCAGTGAGGATAATTTTAAAATGATGGAGGTGGGGAAACTAAAAAGGTGCCTGCAGGCTGACTCCTATTTCTTTACAATGTAAAAATCCTATTTGTCCTTCTGTGGGGAGGGAATTGCCACACTGGAAACAAACCCAAATGGTTCTATGTGAATTTGCCTCCCATTTCAGCCACTAATGACAGAGCCTTCACTGCCTGGTCAGTAGGGTATCATTAACACAGAGTTCTCTATCAAAATGAATTTGACTTTTACAGGCAAGGTAACACGAGGAACTAAGGGATCTCTCAAGAAATCTTGTATTTTTCCTTCAAGACAAAGATAACTTGCTACTTTTCCATTCAAGATCAAAGAAGGGAAATAATACAAGGAGACAAAGACAGAAGAAAGAGAGACAGAGCATTTGAAGCTTCAATTTTCTCTCAAATGCTTTTCCTTTCAGATCAGTACAATCACCGAATTCACTCTATAGAAAAAGAAGATTAAAAAAGGGAGGTTACATATGGCCAAAAAAAAGGACTCTGGGAACTTTGCTGATGTGTTTAAAGCTACTGTACTTTACAATTCTTACTTCAGAAATAAAATGATAAACAAAAAACAAAGCACATTTTAATCTTCAAAGCCATGTATGATCAATAACAACTTCACAGCACTCGATATTCAAGGATCATAATCTGTATTTTACTCCAGGAAAGATGTGTACAGAATGAGTGATCTGCCAGGGTCTAACACTGAACTGGGGATGGAACTCACACATCACAAGCTCGTTTGTTAAACAACAAATCCATGCTTTCATTTAGCAGTTGTTCTTTTGTTACCAGTTTTTATTTGAGAAAATGATTATGATAATAAATAAATAATGGATTTTTTTCCCCCCAGCTCCTGCAGAAACATTTCAGACAGTGGTGGAAGTACATCCCAGGATTATTTATCAAAATATTTAGCACAACACACCAGTTAACTTACTATGACTCTGAAATCAACCTAACCCTTCAAGCAGGCCACTAAACTATTTGTGAGGGTCAACACATGAACAGCTTCACACCAGCAACAGCTTCCTTTTTAAATCACATTCATGGTCAGGGCCTCCTGCAGGACACAGCCAGTCTCTGATTTCTGACCCTGCACAGCTTTGGAGGAGGGAATTCTGCCCTGGCCACTGAATCTTCCAGTACTGGTCACTGATCTCATTCTCCACCTTTGTCCATCTCGATCACCAGAGAACTTTCCAAGAGCAGAAGCAGCACAACGTTGAAAAGATGTTCAGTCAAGGATGAATTTAATAGGAATGTTCCAACTGCCTGCAGTACAGAAGCTTTGCGAAAATCCTGAAATATTTACAAATCATTAAAAAAAAAAGTTTCTCCTGGAAACATAAACCTCTCAAAGGAAGAGGAAGGAGATTTCCATAGCATTGGGCTGTAAACTCACTGTTGGAGTGCTGAGAGATTTCATTTACATCCTAATGCTGCAAGGCAGGCTGGGGGGTGGGGGGAGAGAGTTCCTTAGCACCAGTAATGAGCAGCAGGGAAGAGGAGGCAGCTCCAGTCCCCATGGACTGTTTTGTTTGCAATAATTTCAGACTCTCTAATAACGCCTTTTAATAAGCTGCTCTCAGCTCTGGAGCTGCAATGAGCCTTTGTCAGAGAGCACAATACTGCCCCAGACAGGAAAATAGTTCTGACAGAATGGACAAAAGGCCCCAGTCTAAATAAAGGCTTCTTTAAAAAAAGGCAGGGAAAAGTTCCACCAGTGAAAAACAGAAATTATGCTGGTCTGTACCACATGTCCTTTCATTTCTAAAATGCTACATTTCCAAAAGGTATCTATTAAAGCAAAATACAGGCAAGCAACACATTTTCTAGTCTACTCCTCCTAGTTTACACTTAGACAAACTCGCTTATTTATAGGGTATTTATGCCCTGTAAGTGGACATGGACTGACCATGTTCATGTTCTGTTTATAATCCATGCCACTCACTCAGTCTCCAAGTGACTGCTGCGGGATACTGAGGTTAACACTGCAACAAGCTGTCCAAATTTAACACCATTTCCACTCACTCAATTTAATGGCACTTCCCACTGAAGCTCATTTCTAGCTGTACAAGCCAAAGACATCTATATGATAGGCAAAGCACGATGTTCTACTCCATTAAACACTGACAAACACAGGTCCAAAAACAGTCACACCACCATAAACTGGAACCAAACTCACCCTACACTTGGGTTTAAAAGCTGTTTTATAAACCATTACTAATGCTAAAATAACTCAGTGTCATCCTTTTAGTACATTTACTTCTCCATTTTTATAATTCCAAGCACTAACAAAATCACTTTTTTTTTTTTTCCCCTAGGAATTCTTCTCATTTTTTGAATATTATCACCCATCCTCTTCTTTCCAGCAACAGACCTACTGTGATGGCAGTCACACATTTTACAGCTCAGAAACATGCCTGAAACTTAAATAAGACACATTGCCCCAAAAAAAACCCAGTCACTAAAACCAGCCCAGAATCTGCCCTGGATACACTGATCACCTTCATACAGGTGGAGATCTCATAACATTTCCCCTCCTTTGGAAGATCTCTAAAGAAAGGAAGTGCCAACTCCCTGTTAAAACACATAGTCCAGAGAACCCCCAAATTGCTGATGTTTGAACTCTTTGTGCACAAAAATAAAGCTACTTTTTTGCCTATTTTTTTTTTTTTCAAATAGAAGCTTTATACTTTTCTCTAGTTACTGGTAAAATAAGAAGGGGAACAGGTATGAAATTAAGGTAAAAAATGCCCTTGGTGTGGTTTTGTTGTTGCCAGTATCGTTAGTTCAGCACTTGAACATATGGTAGAGCAGACCTTAAAATGCACATTTTTCGAGCTGAAAAACTTCAGGGAAATCCAGGCTTCCACCCAGCTCTTGACAAAATGCAAACAAGCACTTAACTGAAGTGTGAGGGAGTCAAAACTTAGGGAATTAGGTCCCTAGCAATGATTTTACAAAATACAGTTTGTCAGGAAGTTAAGCACACATCCAGAGTAGTTCCTCCACCCTCTGAGCTAAAGGTTCAACAATATGAGATCTTAAATCCTCCTACACCGAGTTTATTCAGGATTCCAACTCCTAAGGGAGGAACAGCCCCTCCCCTGTCTACAGCAGCACCACCTGATCAATACACTGAGCAACACTTGCACTGATCACATAATGGGAGTTTTGCCCCCTTTTAAAACCCGTTTGTACTTGCAAGTTATTTCCTGGCACCTCTGCAACCCCGGGAAATCAGGGCAGTGTGTGGTTGGACACCAGAGCTGAAGGGAGAGGTCACAGAAAGAGTCTCTCATTGCCATTTCCTATCAGTTCCCTGTCGTTTCCATACACAAGGTTAAATTACTCCCCACAGGGCTGCCATTGTCTGTCGGTCCGGGCTGGGACACAAAGTGCTCATTCATGTGCCCGGCAAACAAGCAGCCAAGGGCCAGTGATCAGCATCCAGGCTCCTTTGGGGTCTTCTGCAAACAGTTTGTAGGAAGATGGCATTCCAAATAAACCAAGTCCATTTTCAAAGCTTCAGTGCTGTCCTAGTACAAACTACTTAGTGGGGAGTCCAGACAAAAATTAAGACAATGTGAAGAATCACCCAAAAAACCACTCACCGGGACTGCTCCTGAAAAAGATCTGCTTGCCACAACCACATGCAAAAAGATGAAGTTTTTAATAGTTAGAGAAATACACATTCAGAAAAATTCCAAACAGCTGATTCTTTCCCAAGACAGACATACCATGCTTTTGTTTCTAGAGTTCCACTCAGTGTTCAGCCTCAGAGCTTGTATTACTTAAGGGGTACAGACACCAAGGTTCCAAAGTGCACTTAAGGCTGTTTACTTCATATCTTCTGGTTAAGAACCCAAGAGGTTTTAGGATTTGGAGTTTTTTTGTTTTGCTTTGCTTTTTTTTACAACATGTTGGAAATAGAAAACCCAAATGCAGTGTGACAGAAGTCCAATGCTGTTGATAACTGGAGAGACACAAGCCTCACACACCCCTTCATTGCTTTGCCTTTTCTACTTCAACACTTGCTAGAGCAAAGACTTTGTCTCCTGATCCTATGAGGGGGGGGAAAAAACATTTTCAGTAAGTATTAGTAGAAATTGTGAATGTCCTTATGTATGATTTAAATCAAGCAGAACATTTGAGATGAAAAGAAATCAAACCTACATTGTGAAAACCAGAACACTTGAGCTAATGTAGAAAAATAAAAGAGACTGACTTGGCAGGTGTAAAGCAGGCATGGGCCTGGCTGGGATGGATGTTCCCTCTCCCCCAGGAGCTCTTGGAGAGCTGGGATTTGGGTTTGCAGCTGGAATGGTGTTGGGAACACAGCGAGGTTTGGGCTCCTGCTGAGCAGTGCCAGCCCAGCAGCGAGGCTGTCACACCCCCAAAGGTCCCTGGGCTGGGGTGGGCAGGAGGGGACATGGCCAGGACAGCTGAGGGGCCATTCCATGGCACAGCACACTCAGCAGTGAAAGCCAGGAGAAAGGACAAGGTGGGGAATTTATTGCTGAGACATTTGTCCTCTGAAGGAACTGTTACACACCGAGGCCCCACGCCCCAGAAGGTGGCTGGACATCACCTGCTGCTGGCAAGTAGAGGATTAATCTTTGTTTTCCTTTGCTTCTGTGCACAGCCCTTGCTTTTATTAAATTCCTTTATCTCAACCCATGAGTTTTTAATTCTGGTTTCTCCCCACATCCTGCTGAGGAGGGGGAATGAGAGAGTGGCTTGGTGGGCAGCTGGTGGCCAGCCAAGGGCAACCCAGCACACACAGAGCTCCTCACAAAGTCCCCTTTTGAACAAAAGGGTTCTCACCTCGCTTACACTCTCAGGAAGAGGAGTGCTGAAAGCTAAGTCAGAGACACTTTATTTGCACCCTGACCTAGCCTGGCACGTTCCTGCCATTCACAGTTCTTTCATCCCAGTTCTGACTGCAATGCCAGAATGAACTGTCATGCTGATTTAATGCATTTTATAACTGAACTTTTGATCCTGTCAATATGGTTAGAGGTGTGACAATCACAGCAAGAAGCTGCTTTAAAGCTGTATTTTGACAACGTGCCAATAGTTGCCAAATTCTCTGCAGCAAGCAGAGGAAAAGGCTCTCCTGAGGAAAGTCATTAATGCCAAAAAGATCAGTGTTTAAATGGAAGAGCAGCACCTCTGCTTCAGACAGACCATTCAAGCCTTCAGATGATGGGCAACACTTGGCATTTTGTGGGCATTTGGCCCTGGATTTACCTGCTGTGTTACTTTTTCCTCATGGATAGTGTACCAGAGCTTCATTGTTAAGAAAATGTACACCAACATTTAATGGCATGAATGTTTGGTTCACATTTTCTCTTTCACAGGAAACCAGAGGTATTTCTATTAATCAGAGTTCAATGAGGCAAAGAGATTGGAAGTTCTGAGAATGAAAACTTACCAAGGTCAGTGGAGACTCTCTCAAACTGGCTCAGGGCTGTACCAGCATTTGCTGACAAGAACATCTCATCATCCCCAGTGAGCTAAATCAAAAAAGGCCACAACTGTGAACTTCAAACCTTAACTGTGCACATTCCCACCATCTCCACGGTCATGGACATGAACTATGATGGGTTACAGCATCTGTCCATTTGCAGCTTTTAAGTGGCAGTGTTACCTAACACAAAACTAAAACCTAAAGATACAACCTACTTCCCCTGCCACTGAATTTTCCCTCCATGGCTCCTGCCAGCCCAGGCAGGACAGGATGTGCAGTGCCAGAAATGCCTCCACATGCACCATAAAGTTTCCAGCTGACCTCCAGTGATCATTTGTGATGGAAAGGTCACCCTGTACCTGAGCACCTGAACTGTGCAGAGGATGGCAACAACTTTTTTGTCATGTGGTCAGTACAGTACTGAACTGAGGTCTAAGCTCACTTCCTATCACCTACTGAGGAAAGCAAAAACATGCCAGCTTTGACCATGTTAAGGGCCAATGACCTAGAAATGGTTCTCTGCCTTTAAAGTGACATTTGCACATGTATATTTTGCTTTTATGTATGTGCTCTGATGCCTTGTGACAGATGCCCATAAAATATTTACAGTAATGAAGCAGTAACCTACATTTGGAAGGTTCAGATATTCTAAGTTAAAAGTCACTCATTTAATTAGCCTCAGATACACATCCTTATTAAAGCAAAGCATAAGGGTGTCAAACTGTTCACAGTGTTTGCATCAGTTTATTAGTTAGAAATATAAAAGTCAGGTACAGGCATTCAGGATGGTGTTGGAATGAAGGAAAACATATTAGTTACCTGCCTTTGCTGAGCTTTGTGAGCAAGCATCCAACTACTTAAAATTTTGCAGTATTGTGCAGACAAACCTGTAATTTTTACTCTCATGGTTCACATCCAGAACAGATGTGAAACTACTGCCCTAGCAAGTCCTGTGTGCAGTAGGTTGCTGACCATTTTAAAAGATTCAGAGGTTTGGTCAGAGCGTGGTAAAGTGGCTCCATGTGGTGATCTGAGGAACTCATGGCAGGAGGGTTAGGTATCTTCATGCATTCAGTTCACAATCTTAACTAGACTTTTATGTATCTCCAAAACATGCTTTTTTATCTCTGACAGTCAAGCAATAAAAATATTCTGAGGGAAAGCCTTTGCTTTGGAATCTACCTGAACTGCAGCTCCTTTAAGCACTGCACTTCATCTTTTCCATTACATTCCTTCATTTCCTAAGAAACCTTAAGCACAGAGACACACAGCAACTCATTTTCTTCATATGCCAGCCACAAAGAGAAATAACAACTTCTCTTCCTCCCTCTGGTGGCAAACCCAGGGCTTGTTCTGCTACTTATGGATCACTGGGGCAACAATCCCCTTATCCCTCATCTCTCCAGTTCCTTTACCTCACACCAAGAGGTAAAGAATATTGTATTATATTGTATTATCAACAGTATAAAAATAAGTGAAGCTGGATGTGTGTCAAAAGCTTTGTATAGTTCCTGGTAAATAGTTGGGAGCTTTTATAAACATGATCCTCTTGTGCCAGCTTGTATGTGATTCATTTATATGGCCCAAAGAAAGGCCTTATATAAATGTACAAAACTATCTGATACACGTTCAGCAGTGAGTGCTTCAGAAAGCCTGGCATTAAAAGGGAAGGACATTTATATACCACAAAAACGAGTTGCATTTTACCTTTTGCTCATAAAAGTCGTAATTTCTTATTTTAATTATTTCAAATTCCTCTTAAATATACAGACAGAGAACTCTATCCACCTGAGTTTCACACCACCACCTTACCTTCTCACCAAGCTTCCTGAGGGCAGTCAGGATTTCCACTTTCTGTTGGGTGTACAGGTCTCGTGCCAACTTCCCAACCATTAAGTCTCGGTCCATCTGCACATCAGGGGGGAAAATAAGTCAAAATATATAATCTTCCCATTATTTCACTCAACACAACAGTGTGAGAAATGCAACAGCCTAAAAATATGCTCAGTAAGCACAGACCCACAGCAGGAAGGGACAGAGCTATCTATGATTTAAAAGATGGCTGGTAAGCTTTTCTGAACGTTCTGCAAATACTCTTTACACCTGACCTTGGCTTACTTGATTTCTCCAAACTTGAATCTTTTTTCATCAAAGACTGATAATCACTCAAAATTATGGATTCACACATCACTGGCACATGGAGCAATCACGTTTGATTTCACTTTATCTGCATCCTCAGTTCAGTCAGATCTCTGAGTGCACTCTCCAGCCCTCAGTACAACCCCAAATTTTCTATTTGCAGTTTACTCACTTCACTCTCAATGTCAATCCCATTGTTGTTTGGAAGCAAGGAAGATAATTCAAGAAATACACATTGTTGTCCCTGTTACTTCAATAAACATTTAAAATTGAACACATTCTGAAAGAGACCTTCTCCACCTCTTTATGATGCTGACACCAAGTTTTCCAGCACACTCGGTGCTCTCCTTGCAATCATTCCACACTTGAACCAGTCTGGCTCAAACAAACAGATTTTGCAGTAAAACAAAAAGCCTTCACCTCTGCCAACCTCGTCCTCAATTGCCTCGGCTGCTTCTTTGCAAACATTCTAATCACTTCTGGGGTTTTAAAGGCTTGGCTGATGGCTGCTTGTATTGCCTGCAAGGAAAAGAGCAAGAATGAGCAGGACTAACTCACAACCAGCAGCTGAAGACAAGATGAAGGAGGGCTGGAGAGCATCATTAGCACCCTCTGCAGTATTTGATACAGAGCTCTTCTTTTTTCTGTATAACCATGGAAGTAAGATGAAAAAAAATACAGGACCTTTTATGCAGGGCTTGAAGAATCCACTCATTAGTGCAACTACACTAAGAAAGAGCTGTGAAATTTTTCATTACAGTCCAGGTCTTACTTTCTAATAATTTCCAGCACTTTCCTGATATTAGCACAGTTTTCATGCCCACACTGATGATTACAGCTCTTCCATGGATAAGCATAATGTAAATGATGAATCCACAAAATCCTTTGTGGATTATCAAAATTATCATTATGAGATCTCCTCACAGTTATCTTTGGACAAGTCATGACCTCTCTGGAAACAAAATCCTAAAACACAGGGCTTAGAAGGAACAAATTATGCTCTAATTAAACACTGAAAAGAGAGAAAATAGATCAGAAGTTTGGAAGTCAGCATAAGATCAATAACATAATATAAATATTAAATATATAATAATAACTTAAAGTCACACAGTCATTCCCACAGCCTCTTCATTTGGACTGGTATGAATCTGAAACACAAGTCAGCAAGAAGAGCACAGGAAGTGCTGATGCTTTCTAACAAACAGCATGAATTGTATTTCTCATGATATATATTAGCCTGGACTGTCCATTAGACCTTTTATATTAAATTTTTATTATTTTATGTTCTTTTTTCATAGATTTAGTCCCTGCAATTACCCAGTATTGTGGTTATAATTCTTCAATATTTTTTCCCTTTTAAAATGAAGAGACCTATGCAAGTTCTTACATGTACACATGTATCAAATAATAAAAACATCAGTTACATAGATCTAGGTTTCACACAAAAATTACAATGAACCACTTGGATCTATTTTCTATTTCATCAACTCCAGGAAAAATACAAACCATTTTTAGCAGCCCATCACCCTTACCAGTTGCATCCCACTGAGCTCGTCCACCAAAGTCATATCTCCAGACATGATCTTCTTCAGGGAGTCATTGAACTCACTCAGCTGCTCCAGAGTTTCTTTTTTGGTCTCCTCATACTCATCTGCATCCAGCTCCTCTCTAAAGAGGATCCAAGAAGACACATTAATTCACAAGGTTTAACCTGAGGTGTCATATGGAGAAAAGGGCACTGGGGAGTATCACAGAGCTCAGCTCCTCAGGCAGCAATGAATTCAATTTTATTAGCCCACAGAAAACTAATATAAAATCACATTAGTTTGTCTAACTTTTCATGTTATTTGTGCTAAAAAAACCCCAAACATCCATAATTATTAGACAATCCAAAACAGACACAAAAGCTATTTGCTAACTGATATTAAAAAAGCCCACAAGGAAGTTGTGAGTTATGTGAACAGGTATTAGAAGCTAAAAAGTCACACTGAGATATAAAGAAACCATTGAGTATTTCTGCCTGCATTTTCTTCAGATGAGAAATAAAATTATCTTTTATTTTTAGATATAATTTTTACTACCTAACACAAACATCCTACCTAATTAAAAAAATATAAAGCCACAAGAAAACACAAAAAAAACCCCCAGAAAACTCACAAGATTTTTGAAAAGTACCCCTTTCTTCTGCCAACCAGTTAATAAAATTATTACCATATATAAGCAGCTATTTTTATTACCTGCATTCTTCCAGATCTTGCAGCTGCTGCATTAATCTGTCCAACTGCTCCTCCAAGTTTTGTTTTAGTTTGCTGGTCTCTGTTGTTCCTCTTGAAGCCATTTTCTGTTTTCACATGAAAGTTTTCACTTGTTACGTGACACTCCTAGGAGAAAGTACATTTTATTGTTTGTATCAACAACTATCAACCTATTTAAAATGCTCCAAATAGCAAGAAAACGATGCAGTATCTTGCTGATGGAATGCCTAACCACAACACCTAGAGATCCTTGTAGTGGAAACACAGAAATGCCAGGCTGTGTGTACGGGATTATCTTCGCGGCAAGAGGCGGTTCACCAGGGTAATAACTCAGCCACAGCACATACAACCAAACGAGGGTCAAACCAAGTAGCAGTTACTGAAATACAGAGGCCCCGCTATGTAAACCAGCAGATTCGCCTCTCCCACGGCCCCCCGAGCACTGTTCAGGAGACACCGCGGCCGCAGGTGTCCCAGGGTCGGGAACGCCTCCGGCAGCACCGGGAGGGACGCGGGGCACTCCCGAGGAAGGCCGGGGGTCAGGCGGGAGCGGGCACAGAGCCCGCGGTCAGCGGGGCATCCCCGGCCGTGGGGGGCTGCACCACCGCCGGCGGCCGACGAGGGAACGCGACCCTCCCGCCGGCAAGCGGCGAACGGGCCTGCGGGGAGGAGACCCGGGCAGGAGGAGCGAGATGGCGGAACTCGACATTACGCGGGTGCCGCCCGACCCCGAGGCTCCGGCCCGGCTCTCCCTCACCCGCCCGGCCCCGCTTCCCCTCTCCCCCTCTCCCCTCACCCGGCCAGGCCTCGGCGGGGCGGGCCCGGACCGTCCCCCCGGCGCCGCTTCCGCCGCGCCCGGGCCAATGAGCGCGGGCGGTGCCGGGCCCGGCGAGCGGGCGGACGGCGGGGACAGGGCGCGGGGGCCGCGCGGTGAGTGCGGGATCGGGGCGGGGAGTGCTGGGACCGGGAGGGCAGTGCTGGGGCCGGGAGGGCAGTGCTGGGGCCGGGAGGGCAGTGCTGGGGCCGGGAGGGCAGTGCTGGGGCCGGGAGGGCAGTGCTGGGGCCGGGAGGGCAGTGCGGGCTCCTCGAGGGCAGTGCGGGCTCCGGGCGGGCAGTGCGGGCTCCGGGGCCCGCCGGCGCTGGGGGGAGCTCGCTGGGACTCGCCGTGCGGGGTCGAAGCCTCCGCACCCCCCCCCGTGCAGACCCCCGCGGGCCGGTGTTGCTGAAGCGTCCGGCGATGCCCACGTGTCGTGAATGTTTAGCGGTGGTTCTGTTCTCTATACGTAGAATATAATAAATTCTATGCAGAATATACAATACAGTTGTGTAAACAGGTTTGATAAATGTTTGGCTCTGAATTGTAAATGAGATTGAGCAAAGCATCCTTACCTGTTTTGTCCCCAGGCAGGTTGGGCTCCAGAACGATCCCAAGACCTGCTGTAGGTGTATTTTGATGTTTTTTGTGCAAATACATATCCAATCTGGCTAATAGCAGGGCTGCAATCAGCACACACTAAATGCTGGTAGGATAATGTGTAAACATGATGAGATTATATATAAGCATCTGTGTAAGGAGTACATCACAGGGCACCTCATTTTTCCATCAGAAGAAATGGGGAAAATAATCCAGGATGCCCTACACTTATAGAATACCCAAGTGAAGGCCATTTTACTTTATTTTCCCATCTTAAGTCTTTGTGGGGAGATTTTACTAATATTTCATTTGCTATTTGGCATAAGACAGCATTAATTATTTTAAGACTGGTCTCAGTTTTATGGAGCTAAACACCTGTGTGCAGACCTCTCTCATCTCTGTACAGATGAGATGCTGGTTTAGATCCTGTGGTTAAACTGCAGTAATGGGATTTGTGTCAAGCAGTGCCAAACTATATGCAGTTCATCAAATCTCTACAAGAACAGGCCTAGTTCCATGTACAGCTCAGGCAGTGGCCAGGCTTTAGTCATGCCTGGTCCTAGTCTGCTCTCCCAGGATGTGCCAATTGCATGGCTTTTCCCAAAAAGGTAGGGCTGTGTGAAGGGGGTTCCATAACAGAGCAGATACCAGCTGTGAGAGTGCTGTGGGGGTTCCAGGATGATGTAACAGTGAAGGTAATCCTGTCAGGATACCCCTGATCTCCTCCCCTCCCCACAGCACCCGTGCAGCTATTTTCTGTGCAAACAGTGCTAGACAAAGGGTGTCAAATTAGGAGGCTGAGGGGATGTGCAAACTATGAGATTCTATTTATACTTTCATTTCCATGTAGATATGAAGCTCTGCAAGGTGAGTTTGGGAGGCAATAATTGCCTCCTTCTGAAAACTGTAAAATTAGCAGCATGGAAAGGGACATTTGACTGACTCCTGAAAAGGCACTGTGTGTTTTCATCTGAAAATTTTCTACTGTTTTTACACTTTTTGTTTTATAAGGGAAAAAAAATCAACCTTTTTCCAGTTCTGCAGCACGAGTCACTCCTTAGAAAGCAGGGTTTACACATTACAAAGGCGGTGTAACTCCTTTCCTCCCGTTCCCATGGTAACTCTCCCAGCCATGTCCCTGTGAAGGCTGTTCCAAGCACCACCAGCCCTTCCTCTGCCGAGCCACTCTGCAGTAATAAAGAATATTTTAAAACTCTGTGAAACTCTTGAAAGCACAGAAAAGTACTAACACTTGCAAGAGGTGAAGCCTTGCAGAGCTGCTTTTATCTGAGGGCTCTTTGATGTTGGGACACAGTGGCTGTTCAGGGTTTGGCTGTGATGGTGCCTCAGAGCTGTGAACATCACTCAGCCTCTTTGGAACAGGGACTGGATGTGAGGGTGATCTTGTGGGATTTTTCCAGGCAGGGATGTTGCTGTAGGAACAATGGCAGACAATTCCAGACAATCCTCACGGATGTCTCAGACAATTCAGGAACAGCAGCAGCAGGAGAATGGCCTGTGCCATATCCCAGTTTTTGTTTGTTAGGGCCAGGCTGGGGAAAACCATCTTGGCAAGCCAGAGTATCCTCGGGGAAGAACACAGAAACAAAAATCTCTGTAGTTTGAGGAGAAATGAAATGATAACTAGTGAAATTTCCTAGTGATTTTCAGCAATTCTTAAGCAGCTTTCTGAAACTGAAGCTCAGAATTGGAACAGTGCTGTTGTACTTCAGAAAAGGGGAAAAAAATCCAATATTTAATTGCAGCTTTTACTAAACTTGTTTTAATTCACTCTTCTTCTATCACCTGTTCCACTGGTACACCTACCACTGACTTTCTGCAACACAAAGCAGACTGATTCTTTTCAGGTTCAGTCCATAGCACTCTCTTCCCACATACCATTCTGAATGATATAAATTACCACCCTTTACATTTTATATTACAGAAAATGTAAATAAGTCTTGAGTGAAGAAGTGTTAACACTATTCTCCTCCAGAATATTTAATATATTGATTTTATAGATCTTTCTGGAAAGGCTCACTGCAGTTTGGAGAAGCTTTACCCTAGGTCTGTTCCTCCCTGTAAGCACTGGAAGGAAGTTACTTAACAAGGAGGTTCCCTGCCCATGTGTCTCTTGGCAGTTGATTGGCACTGGCATCATGAAAAAGGTGCAAAGTTTTGATAAACTTTGTCCTGCAATCAGGACAGATCATCTCTCCATGTGAAATTTAAAAGCATGAGCTGCTTTTCTTCAGAGTAGGCAGTACACTATCCTCTCTAGGCAAGCAGCCTGTTTGCAGTGATTTCATATTTTAATCTCTTAAAAATGCAGTGTCACATGAACAATCACGGGCTCAGTGTTGGTGGAAGTGTTCCATTTGATCGTGCCATTTTATTTTCTGCTTATTGGCAGCACAAATAAGTAACAAACTCTTTTTTAATCCCATTTCTTGCTGTAGTTGGTACCTGGCACCAGCATTCTCCCCTTGGCTCTGGCTGTGAGGAATGGCTATGGAAGATCCTGAGAGGAAGACTGAAGTGGTGCTGCTGGCCTGTGGGTCCTTCAACCCCATCACCAACATGCACCTGAGGCTGTTTGAGCTGGCTAAAGACTATTTCCATGAAACAGGTAGGATGGTCATTTGTGTCATTCAGAATAGCTTTGATAACTAGACACTTAAGTGGTAAAGTGAATATTTTGTGTTTGTGAGTGCCTGTTCGACAGGGACAGATATTTCTGGAAATCCTGATTAGATGTTGAGCCTGCTATGTGTGGATGTATCATACAAAATCATGTAGGCCAACATGAGGCAACTGTCTTATAGAAATGTTGCTTATTACTGATTTTAATGAGCTAAAGCACAGTTTTACAGTTAGTTTATAGAAATCTGTCTTTCTATTCTATCTTCCCAACTCTTTCATTGTGCTGCCCTGACAATGAAGAAGAGAATTGTACTTTTCCACTGGGCTGGCTGTCAGAGCTGCCATTGCCCTGAGTAATGTTTATGTCATAGTTTAAATACAATGCAGGGGAAGTAACATCTGCTCAACCACTTCTCCTGTTCTTGTGTGGTGTGTTTTCTTTCCACAGGAAAATACAAAGTAATCAAGGGCATCATTTCACCAGTGGGTGATGCATATAAGAAGAAAGGTCTGATCAGTGCAAATCACCGAGTGACAATGGCAAAACTGGCTACAAAAAACTCGGATTGGGTGGAAGTTGATGATTGGGAAAGCAGCCAGAGTGAGTGGTTGGAAACACTAAAAGTTTTAAGGTATTCTTCAGCCAAGCTCTAAAAAGTCTGACAAACCTATAGAAGGATAAGCAGTGGTGTTGGCCTAACGAGTTAGATAATGGCAGGCTAGTCCCAAATCATATAAACAGAGTCAGTGAATTCAGAGGGACTGTTGATACGAGCACTGAAAATGAAAGATTGCACCATTAGTCCTAAACATGCCAAAAATGAGCCTGGGACCAATTTTGAAGATATGTAATTCCTTAGGCCTTATTCAGTTTTTGTGCTGAAAAGGTGTCCCTGGGGAGGGACAGAGTCTGGAACAGGGCAGACACAAGCTGTGCTGCACATTTGTGTATTTAAAGACTGGCATGAGAATTGTCTGAAGGAGAATTTTCTGAGTTTTATGGTTTTACTCTTTCAGTCATTGCTACTTCACTGAGATTCTTATTATTGAAACGAATTTTTATTAAAAAAAGAAACAAACCAACCTGATTGTTGCTTTGAAATCTTTGCCCTTTGAGCACCATCTGACCGAGCTCTCAAGTCCCTGTTTCAGCAGATCAGCTCCTGGGTGGACTGTCTGTGAAAGTGCTGCAGGAGGAAGTGTGAGAGATGATTTTAGACCACAATATCCCTATTTTCTCCTACATCTTTAAAATACCTAAAATACATCTGTGTTTTGCAGGTACCATCATCAAAAGCTTTTACCTCCTGATGCCACTAACAGTCTGGAGGATGCTGTGCCCTTAACAAAGCTGGGACGAAAGAGGAAACAGGAACCAAATAGGCACGAACCCGTTAAAAAGAAAAATCGGAGTCCAGATATAAAAAGTTAAGTCTGTTTGCAAATTAAATGGTTAATGATACTTGTTACTGCAAGAGAATTGCACTTTTTTGTGGTAGCTCTTGGTTCTGATACCACTGAGTACGTTTATTCCCTTAGATCTCACAGCATAAGGCAGTAGATCCTTTTAGTGAAGGGACTTCCATAACCTTTATTCGGAAAAATCCTGTATTGAGGCTATTAATTATAAATTAGATACTCTGAATCTCTTTTTTATTTTGTTCCATTGTCTCATCTTAACCAAAGATACAGAGAGAGAGCCTAGAAATCAAATGTCCCTGTCAAGTTAGCTAAAATCTGGTGACCAAGCCCTGTTTCTCACTTTTTTTTCCTTTTTAAGGTGTCCCCCAGGTTAAACTGCTCTGTGGAAGCGACATGCTGGAATCTTTTGGGATCCCCAATCTGTGGAAGTTGGAGGACATCGCTGAAATTGTGGAAAAGCACGGCCTGGTGTGCATCAGCAGGGCTGGGAACAACGCTCAGAAGTTCATCTACGAATCTGATATTTTGTGGAGACACAAGAACAACATCCACCTGGTGGAGGAGTGGATCACAAACGACATCTCCTCCACCAAGATCCGGAGGGCCCTGCGGAGGGGGCAGAGCATCCGCTACCTGGTGCCTGATGTGGTTCGAGCTTACATTGAGAGGAACAACCTGTACAGCCCCGAGAGTGAGGACAGGAACGCTGGGGTGGTCTTGGCTCCCTTACAGAAAAATGCAAGTGACTCCAAGAACTAACAGGCACTGAACAACTAACTCACTGTCTGCTGGGAAAAAAGCTACAGTTCGGTGCAGGAGAGTGTTTTCTAGGGGTTGGTTCAATTTTTTTGGTACACAGTGGGCTAATTCCATGGCTTTAGTTCATCTGTAGTTGCTGTTGAGGTTTGGTGCACTCAATGATTGGACCTCCACAATCTTTTTCAAGTCCCATAGTAAGATTTAAACATTTAAACATTTAGTCACAGTGCACTGAAGTGAGTAGAAGAATCCACACCGGCATATGAGAATTGCAAATTAATAAGCAAAACAAATGAAAATGTTCTGATTGGTTTTAATTCGAACTGCTCCGACTGCTATTTATAAAATACTAACACAAATATTTTTGATAACTTACAGCGTCTTAACAAAGCTATTTAATTTCTAAGGGTACCATTTACTGTTAGTAAATCTGTGGAGCTGTAATTGCCAACATGTGCTTCATCTTAAAGAAATTATTTAGCTCTGTTCTGGCAGGGACAAATTTCCTCCTGGCTGAAGTGGTGCTGGGTACAGCCTGCTTGGAGCTGCCTGATTTTCAAATATGCAGCTGCTTGTTTGCCATCATGCAATTTGCTCCCAGAAATGTCTTGTGCTTCACTCTTCTATTCATGTTTCCAGGGCTGTAGTGAAGCTCAGTATTGTTTCTGATGGAAGGACAAACCGACCTCAGAAACTGATTTATAGCCACTGATTTGATAGATAGAAATTAATAATAGTGCCATTGCACTGATTCTCAGAGGGTTGTCCCTTTATTACAAATAATAAATTTCTTTCAAATAATAAAATATCTTTTAGGTTTGAGCCATGAGGACAATATATGGTATATAGCCAGAATTGTTTTCTGTTACTGCAGTTGAGAGGAAATGGTAGGAAATTAGTACTGTACATAAGTGAAATGTTCTTCTTTGCTAGAAATCTGGGTTTGAATCTAACAGTGTATTGCCTGTATTATGTGACTATAAGCTGGAGAGGCACTGTGAATGATGTGGTTGTAGAATTCTACCTCCCTTTATTTGCTGCCATCCCATTTTTGTTTGGATTATGTGCCTTATTACAAATGTCAAGGCTTCCAAGCCACTCTCTAATGGGTCAGCAGCTCTTTCATAGCTCTCCACAAGATGACTCTGGTCACCTTTTCCAGATGAACAAATCCAGCCCAGTGTGAGCCTCTCAGGGCAGGAGGCCAAGATGCTCTTGGGCAAGTCTAGAACCAGGGACACGTTCCAGGGTCATAACTGTGACAACCCATCACCCTCCCCCCTGGGCAGGACATCCCCAGGGAGCTGAGGCAGAGGTCTGGGCTTCCCTCAGAGCTCAGGGGGAGTCTGGGAGACAGAAGCCACATTGTGGGTGGCCCTAGGCCCTGTGAGGCTTGTCTAAAACCCAGCAGGGGAGCTGGGACACTGCTGGGAAAACCTGTATCCTGCAGTGGAGCTGGCACTAAACATGCAAACTGGGAGCCCCACATGAAATTCTGTGTTCTGCTGGTTCCAGCCTGCAAAGATGGAAGAATCCACAAAGAGATTGGTGTAATAAAATCAAGTCACACCCTAGAAGTGCATCTGTGACAGAAAGTAGCACCAAGGATTCTTAGGGTTGTATTTTTGGTGATTCCTCCTTAAATGTGCTGGCTGCCATTTCTTCCCCCGGAGCCCAGGCAAGTTTTCACTGTCCTTTGGTGATGAGGTTCTTTTAACCTCAGTACTAATAAAGGAAGGATAAACGATGCCCCTGTGATACCTCAGCAATCCAACTGCCTGAGCTGACTGCAGACAACTGTACTAGTGATGGGGCCTGGGAAAGGGCCCATCTCCTTTCCTCTCTTGCTCACTGTCTGTCTTTAGGACTGATGAGAACAGGGGGCAGGAAGGAGTTACTTTGAGCCCTCAAGTCAAGCAGTGTGCTGCTGAATAAACAGAGCAGATCCTTCTAATGGGACAGCACCCTGTTGAGGTGGTCATTTTTCAGAGTAAAACTGCACTTTAAGTCTAGGTTTATTCTTCTTAATAATGATGCTGGTGTGTGTTGGTGCTCTTTGTGTAATTGTAGAGAAACTGCAAATTCAGGAGGATTTTTTTATAAAGCTTTGGTCTTCAGTTTTATTTCGCTGGAGTTTAATGTGTGGTGAGTCCTTCAATAAAATAAATTGCATGTAATATGCTAATTTTAGTCATCCTGTTCACTATATCTGATGTCTGATGACTGCATGATTTTTAAGAGGTAGAACAATGTTAGTACAATTTGGTCTATACAAACCAGAATATTGCACCACAAGCAGTGATGTGGCTGTTCAAAGATGTCAGACAGGTATAACTTTCAGGAGTAGACTCTCCACACCCTTGACTATCTGCATAATTTAATTTTCAATTAAAATGTTATATCCAGGCTTTGACACAGGATTTACCCAAGTACTCACTTCTCTTTGCTTGCAAGAGTCAGTCGTATTGCAACAGTGCTTTACTACCACAACCTCATAACACCAAGTTGTGGGTGAAATGTTACTATTTGAGTCCAGGAACACATTCATTTTCATTTCTCTGTGCCATTCCTGGTTTAGTGTAGGTTAGAGAACATCCAGCTGCAAACAGGAAACAAGCTTTGACGTCCTGATTTCCTCCTCACATCATCTGTGAGTCACGTTGGTCACACTGCCAGCTCCAGAAAAGGAGCTAAAGTTCAGGGAAACTTCTCTGCAAAACGTTATCCTTTTTATTCAGCCTAACACAAGTCAGCAAATAGATAAATACAGTAAGTGTAGGTGAGTTTCTTCACCTCCAAATCCCTTATTTCCTCACTTCCAAATTCCCTGTATCATTTCTCTTCAAAAGTCAAGCATTTTTTATTCTCTTTTCAAAACCCATTGCTGGGTCATCACTTCTGAGGCATCTATCACTTCTTTGCTGAAGGTGAAGTCCAGCACTGAAGCTGCATCCTGTGCTCCACTGCCTGTGTGCTCTGCCACAAAGCAAAGCATCTCATAAACTATCAGTGGAACAACTCCTGTATCAGCTCTCCTGTCTGTGGGAAGAGTAGAAAGCAAAGGGGGGAGCTACATTTATGTACATGAAAGTACTGTTTGAATGTGCCTCCTGTTCACTCCAGATATAAGGCAACAGGATGGAATTCTTATCTCTCTTACTGTCATAGGCACTGCTTTAAAATGGATTGGTATAATACTCTCTCCAGTTTAGCAGTCAATCCCTGCCTGTTCACATCCAGCACGTCTTCACAGGGGGTAGGTCACCTTTTCAGTCGTGAGTCACTGCTCAGCTTCTCAACAAAGACATAGATTTCAGGTCATAAGGCCACAGATCTAATAAACATGCAGGAAATTTTAGTAATGATAAAATCAGTCCCTTTAAAGTGTACAAGATGGACACAAGCCAGTTTTTGGCTTGCATTGTGGCTCTTGGGCTATTAACATTTGCTCCACACAAAGATTTCGGACACGGTGAACTTTTCCCTCCAGCACAGCTGAAGCCATTCCACAAACACCCTCTCACCCATTGGCCCAGCAGTAGCACCCTTCCCCTCCATAGGAAAGGCCCTGGCATATAATCCCACCCACAATCTGCTTTATATAAGGCCTGGTTAGAAAATTACTTCTTCATTTTTGCTTTTTTGACTGGATCTTCCTTCTGCTGTCTGGCAATGCCTGTGGATTTCAGTGGAACCTGGAACCTTGTCAGCAATGACAACTTTGAAGGTTATATGGTGGCCTTAGGTAGGTGAAAATACCTGATTCTGTCCTTCCTCCCTTCCCCCAGTAAGAGTCCTTCTGAATTCTAAGAGTCTAAGTTCTTCTAAAACATAGACATTGCTTAAACTTTTTTCTTTTCTCTGAAAAACAGTGGAAGGATCTTTGTTTATTGATAAACAGACCATTACTGGAGCCTGTCATTGCAGCTTTGGGGACTTTCTAAGCCTGGTGTATAGAGAGATTAACAGTGCTTTAAAGGGGAGCTAAGAAAGTTCTCAGGACTTCATTAGCTCTCTTGTACAAAGCTCTTTACAGACTGTGACAGCAGGAACCTGGTGTGCTGCCCTCTCCTCTCCTGCCTCTCCCACCCCTCCCTACCTCTGTGACCTGTGGGAACTGGTGACCAGCACTGTCCCTTGGTGGTTATGGGTCACACAACTAGAAAGAAATCTATTTTCTGGCTGTATCTATACCAGGGAATCTACTTAAATTGTCTGGTTGGTATCTGTAACAGAGTGAAAGGACCCTTCTCTGTTACTAATCCTGCTGTGTTATCAAGCAGAAAGGAAAAAAAAAGAGGAAGTGTGCTCCCATCATGAGTAATTATTCCTCAGTTAGGATGCTAAATACTATACTCTAAATGTGTTAATGTCTTCAAATCAGAGAGAGATTCTGTCTGTTCCTTGATGATAAACATTGTCCAGCTAAGTAAAGGGCTTTTTGAAACTAAATATAACTACCAATATTGTGAGAAAATGCAATTAGTTTTCAGCATGTGATCGGGGGAACTTACTTAAAAGTAGAGGGGAAGATCCTGTTGATGATTTACAACCTGCCTTAAATCAGTCCTGCTTGGTTTCCAGCATGCTGAGCAAAACAAGGCTGAACTCAGTATTGCAGAGCTAGAATGGGACACTTGTCTGCCAGGGCAAGTAGAGGGGGGAGGTTAATACCTGACCAGCTGAAGAACTAGAGGGTTATGGATAAGGATGTGGTTATGCCAAGCCCAGCCCTTCCCTTCATTTATATCCACCTCTAAAGAACAGATCTGTAAGTAGTTTATATGTTTATAGCTTTTATAACACATTCTTGTTAAGGGTTAATGGGAATGGCTGTTGTGAGTGCTGAATCAAAATCCCTCTGTGCTGAAATGAACTGGTAACATGTGAAAACACACCTGCCAGATCCTGGCACATCTGGAATGCCCAGAGTGGCACAGGCTGACTCCTGGCCCATATGGTTCGGATCCTGGCACATCTGGAATGCCCAGAGCAGCACAGGCTGACTCCTGGCCCATATGGTTCAGATCCTGGCACATCTGGAATGCCCAGAGTGGCACAGGCTGACTCCTGGGCCATATGGTTCAGATCCTGGCACATCTGGAATGCCCAGAGTGGCACAGGCTGACTCCTGGCCCATATGGTTCAGATCCTGGCACATCTGGAATGCTCAGAGTGGCACAGGCTGACTCCTGGCCCATATGGTCCAGCACATGGTCGCTGAACACACCCTGGCAGGATCACAACCCCAGCCTGCATGAAGTGAGAAACTTCTAGTGTTCCTATAAAATGATACTTTTAATCTAGGTGGCAAAAGCAACCAACTAAATTAATGCACAGCCCCCATTTTACCCATCCCCTTGCCAGAAACCCTAACTCTGAGCATGCTATTGGGATGTGATGTGCTTCAGCTGCCTGCCTGTTCCTCTAAGGAAACGTTCACTGGAGAAATGGAAAAGACTCTGGAGGCACTGCCTGGAGCTCAGTGTTACCAGGAACATCAGGATTTTGTCACTGACTGGTCATTACAGACAACCAGGAAATCTTTTGACAAGTGTGATGGTTTATATTTGTACTTAAAAAGTGCTAATAACAAGTGGTATGTCCTGAAAACAAGCCTGAGGAGTTAATTTTGGGACTGCCCTTCCTTTAGTCCTATTTAAGGTAGAGGGTGCAGATAGTTCTTGTTAACTCTTACATTTCCTTTCCTTCGACAAAGGATGAGAATAGGCACTAACTATTCCCTCTAACTAAACAAGGGGTAAGTCTGAGACCAAGCTTGAGGTGTTTGTGTGTGGCAAACCAACTCCTAAAAGGAGTATTTTGACCCAAAGTCCTATAAATCTTGTGTAGGAATTGGGCAACAAGTAAACTGGTTTCCAAAGAGTAAAATGTACAAGAGGATGTCTAAATCTGTGTAATGTGCAGCTTTGAACAGAAAAAAAGGTTCTGACCAAGCAACAAGACTACCTAAGAGATGCTTCTAGTAGTAAATCAGGTTAAGTGCTGGCTGTCCAAATGGCTGGTAATAAATATGACTCTGACCTTTTTGCCTCCTGTCCAAGGTATTGACTTTGCAACCCGCAAAATAGCCAAAGTGCTGAAGCCTCAGAAGGTGATCAAACAAGATGGTGATTCGTTCCATATCCACACCACCAGCACATTCAGAGATTATTTGCTGGAGTTCAAAGTGGGACAAGAGTTTGAAGAGGATAATAAAGGCTTGGATAACAGAAAATGCAAGGTAAGAATGCATATATAAAATCAAGAGGCTGTTACAAAATTAAGATGCCATGATCAATCCAGATACTTGAGCTAAAATTGTTTAAAGAATAATCTTTGTAATGCAACACAGAGGTAGGAGCCTGAGTTACAGACAAGGAGTTTCACTTTCACTCAGGAGTAGTATTTAGGTCCTCTTTTATGTGGGAAAATAGACACTGTCTATGAGTATTTTGCAGAAACACTTCTTTGTTTCCTGTTCCACAGAGCCTGGTTACCTGGGAAAATGACAAACTTGTCTGTGTCCAGACTGGTGAGAAGAAGAACAGGGGCTGGACTCACTGGCTTGAAGGAGATGACCTTCACCTGGTATTGACTTCAAATTCCTACTAATTCTGTCTCTACATGACCAAAATAAGGTCTATAATGTGGTCAGTGTGCACAAGTCTTCTAGCTCTGTAGTATTTGTAATGGATGATACGTGGCAAGCACATTCTGCTTTGAAACAACTTCACTGTAATGTCAAGCATAAGTTATTATATGTGGCCAGAGTGGGGTCAAAGAATTCATGTTCATTTTTGGAAGCAGCTCCTTTGATTACTATACACATCTATACTCTTGTTTCTTTGCTTTTGGTTTGTTTTTTTTTGGTAGGAGCTTCGTTGTGAGAACCAAGTGTGCAGACAGGTCTTCAAGAGAGCTTGAATCTGGGTGTTGTCCTGGCTCCTCCCTGCAGAGACAGCTCTACCCAGGAGACCACACTTCATGTCCAGGGATGGCCCTACAGACAAGAGCAGATCCCTTGTGCCTGTTAACCTGAATGGTCTGATGTTTCTGGCTCAGGAAATAAGTGTGCTGTTGCCAGTGTCAAAAATCTGATTTTTGCTAATAAATACCCCAAACCAAACTCACCTCAAGTACCTTACTTTTGAATGTGTTTCTGTAGGAAAAAGTCCAACTCAAACCAAGTGGTATGGCCTGGGTGTCTGGTTGACTAAGAGTCTGCATTAAAACAAGGATTCTAAAGAATCCCAATTCTAAAGGGGCATGTCAACATCAAACAAAACAGGGGGAATGATGGGAGGGAAGATAAACAATGAAGCAAACAACAAAGAATACGGATTTATTGTTCAAGATGTTTCTCTTTAAGATGCAGAGTAGTAGTTAACTCACTTGCCTGTATCTTGCATGAGTAGTGTGAGGTCCCACACTGTGCCACAGCTGCTTCCTCCTCCTCAATAATTGAGTTTGCCAGAGGAAACCAGCCTGGGGGCAAATCCCAGAACGTGAGTAATCCAGGGAGACTCCACTCTGCAAAATAAGTGAACTCCATAAGCACATAAACAGAGTGAAAACGATGCTCCTTTAGTTCAGATTATTTTGCATCCAGCTGTTCAATTAGGTGAAATATTTTTCTTTATGCAATGTTACAGAAGGTCATGGGGCAGCAGGTTTTATTCTGCCTTGTATGAACACGGGGAAGTGGTGAGTTCAACTTGGCAGGTACAAGTGAAATGAGTTGGTGCATTGTTGGTAACACTAACAGTGTATCAGGAGTGGAAAAAGAGTTTTAACTCCTAGCTTTAGCTTAGCAACTTAATTACTTTACATGAAAAAATAGTCCTTGACATTTTGAAACATGAGTAGTACCACCTTCCTGATACTTCCTATCAGTTCAGAAGGTTTAAAGCCACCACCAAAGTCAAACAAAATCTGTTGAAGCCTATAAAGGTTTTAGTTAGATTGACCTCCCCATAATTACTAAAGGCCTGTGTAAATATAAGCTGGTTTCCAAAATAAGAAGAAAAGAACTAATGGTCTTTACACAGTTAAGGAAATGTGGGGAGCAGCAGTAAAACGCCTGGTGTTTATTCTATGGATCCTGACAGCGTCTTCCTTCTGGAACTGAGTAGCTTTTCATTTGTTTGAAAACGAACTTGCTGTCACAGCGTTATTGGAATAGAAATAACAAACCCAGGCAGCAGCCCTGCTCACATCCCTCAGTGAAATACAGCAGCAGCCACAGGGAGTTTTCTGCTCCACTGGATGGCGCTTCTGCAACGTGCTGTACCTACATCGAACTCGTAAACGTTTTAAGTGTTAAACTGTGCAGATCTTCTCAAACCCCACAGCTTTCAAGCTGTGCCTTCCAGTAAAAGCAATGCAGAAAGGCAACGATGACCTTAACTCTGTTGGTACAGAGAGAGGCTCCAAGTAGAAATCAGAAAAAGGCAGCCTTAGAAACCTGCATGACTGGAAGTGTAATAACTCCTTAAGGAGGCTGCTGTTAGGAAGCCCTTCCTGATAAAAATAGAAGAGTTTTTATCAGCAGAGTGATGTTATTTTTATTGCTGCCTTCCTGCTTCAAATTGCTGGTCTGGAAGCAGGTAATGCCAGGCAGAACTTGCTTGAGGATGCTCTAGAGATCTTAGGGCTGAGAGAAGCTACTACAGTGACAAGACTGCTTATTCTGATTTCATCTCCATGCAAACCAACTCACATGCTTTCATAAAACACAAATTAAACACCTTGAAATCCGTGGTGAAAAAAAAGGAAGGGAGTAGTCGCGTGTTCTGCAAGTGGGGGGAAATAAAGGCATTAATATAGCCTTTGCCAAAAAGATATGAACTTGAATTAAAGAACTGAAGGACAAGAGCAGAGCTCCACAGAGAAGCACTTGAAGGGTTTTATTCAAAGGTGTTTCAGACCACTTCAATTTTCTTAAAAAAAAGAAAATCCCAAGAAGGTAAACACAAAATGAAGTGTAATCTAAAATTCAAAGGTAACAATATACATATGTCCTATGAAAAGACCAACAATATATCTTATGATCCAATTATTTATAAAATTCTTTTTTTCCTTTCTGAGCACCTCGGTTAAGTCATTGAAAAGATTTTGTTCAAAAAAAATTTAGATCAATACATTAAAAATGTGCATAAAAACACAAGACCAAGTATCCTACCTGCCTCATATCCCCATTTCAAAGCTCGGATCAATTTTATTGCTATGTGATTATTTGCAGTGTGTATGAAACTATGTCCTAATTGCTCATACAGACCAGTTTAGTTCCATCTTAGAACATCCTGTTGTCCAGCTTTTATGGGATTCCTTCCCTCGCTGACTCAACCCCGCTGCCCTGTTCAGGTCTTGTTATTAGTGCCTGCTCATCCTGGGCTAAAAACCTGCTGATGCAGCTCTCAATTTGTTTATCCCCTTCCAAATCACAGCTTTTAAAAATCCTGTTCCCTTTTACCTGTTTATAACTGATCAAACAAGCCAAGCTGGGGGCGGTGACCCTCCAATGCACTCACAGCTAATCTGACTGGTTTCCTCGAGGGAAAAGATGAATATCTTTCACAAAGATACCATTTTGTGGTATAATGAAAAAACCAGGTGCAGAAAAGTTGGCAACAAAGAAAAAAAATGCTTCAGGTTCAAACTTCATCTAGGAAAGGCTGAGGGCCCAGTGCTCAACAGGGTCTCAGTGCCTCGGTTTTCCGTCGATGTGTTACACAGACTGCAGTAAATAGGTAAAATTCCTGGGGATTCTCACTCCCTCGTCACTGGGAAGGGATTAACATGTATGGACCCACCGGAGCGGGGAAGGCTTCAGCGGCTTCACCCCGCTCGGACCGCGGCGGCCCTGAGGGGCTGCAACCGACCCCGGGCAGGCGGCGACGCCCCGGGGGGCTGCTCCTTCCTGCCCTTCTTCCCTGCCCTCACGGACCCCCGAGCCCGCCTTCCTTAGACCCTTCATGGATCCCCGAGCCCGCCTTCCTTAAACCCCACACGAACTCCGAACCCGCCTTGCTTAGACTCTTCATGGATCCCCGAGCCCGCCTTCCTTAGACCCTTCATGGACCCCGAGCCCGCCTTCCTTAGACCCTCACGGATTCCTGAACCCGCCTTCCCCGGACCCCTCACGGACCCCCACCCGCCTTGCTTAGACCCCTCACGGACCCCTCGCTCCTCCTGCCGTTCTCCCGCCCCTCACGGACGCCCCGCCCCTCCCGAGCGGCGCGTGGCCCCGCCCCTCCCTCTCTCCCTCCCTGCCTCTCTGGCCCCGCCCCTCCCCGCCCCCTCGGCGCGCCGCCATTGGCCGTCTCGGCGCGCGCGCGGCCCCGGCGTGGCCCCGCCCCCTTTGTGCAGTGGGTCACGTGATCCCGCCCCCCAAGATGGCCGCCGCCGCCCTGTTGTTTTGATGAATAATCCCTGCGCGGGGCAGCGGCCGCGGGCGGGCGGGGGCCGGGGCTGAGGGGCCTCAGGGGGCGTGTGAGGGGCACCGCGGAGGGGCGGCTCCCCCTCGGCCGCGGCGGCAGCGGAGGCGCGGGCGAGCGGGCAGGCGGCGGGGCCGGGGGCGGCGGCGGCGGTGGTGGGTTCGGCCGGCGGCGGTCGCCCCGGAGATGCCCTTGTGAGGCGGCCCGGGGGGCAGCGGCGGCAGGAGAGCGCGGGCTCGGAGCGGCCCCGCGGCGGGGCGGAGGATCGCGCCCTCCCTCCGGGCACCATTAAGAGGAAGGCGATGGAGGAGCTGAGCGCGGACGAGGCGAGTGCGCGGGGCCGGGGCCTGAGGGGCGGGCGGGCGGGCCTCGAGGAGGGGGCACCGGGCGGAGCCGGGCCCTGTGCGGACCCTGAGGGGACGCTGGGCTGGGGAGGGGGCGATCCTGGGGGCCTCTGCCTTCGCCCTGTCCTTCCCCGGCGTTTTCTCCGTCCCCCTGTCTCTGCTCTGTCCCTGACCCGCCGCCCCCCGGCTCGGCCCTGGGGTTGGGTGGCTGCTCTCCTGGTTAATTGTTTATTTTCCTCTCCCATCTGCCAGGTGGCCTTTGTGTGCAGCGTGTCCCCTCGCTGTGCCCGGCGCTGCGCGTTCGTGTGCTCTCTCTGATCTAAAACACCCAGCCTTTTAGCGTAGCAATACACTTAACGTCTTGCCTGTAAGACTCTTTGCTGAGGAGCAAGATGGGCGTGTTTGTGGCCTTATATTTAATGTCGTTTCTTCTTGAAACAGGCTTCTCGGTTTTCCAGTGCTTCCTTTGATTGCCTTTTCTGTATTTATTCAACCTCTTGCCTGTGCCATGGAATAACCTCAACTGTTTCTTGTTTCTTCCTTTTAAAAGGTGGTGTTTCCTTTTTGTTTTGCTTCGTTTTTTAATATAGACTGAGGTTTTATGTTTTGCTCATGTACTAGAGGACTTCCAAATGGGTTATGTCCTGGTACTGATCAGGATGTAGAGACTTTCCCACTGTCCCAATGTAATGCCCAAATCACGTAAAACTTGAAATCTCTCGTAACTTTAAAGTAATAATTTCACATTAATGTGTATTGCATGCATGTAAAATATATTGTATTGGACCAGCTGCAGTGCAGCCTCAGTGCTTGTATTCCAGGGAGGATCAGAAGGTGTTATTTTTGTTCTGTGCTATATCTCATAGTGGGATTGTGGAGCAGTGGCTGCTGGTGTCCCTCAGGTTTGCATTCCATAAGGTTCAGATGTTTTGGATCATGTTGTGTGTCATGATTTAGCAATCCTGCTGTGTTGCATCACGATGTAAGAGAAAATACTTGGTGCTGTTTACTTGATGGACATCCTCATACTCTATGACAGCACTGGGAAAAGGAGTACAATTCCCACATTGGGAGGAGTGGGATGGGACAGTGGTGTTGTAATTCCTGCTGTGTGAAGGGATCTCCAGTTTTACAGGTGTATTTCAGGAGCACTTTGTTTACAGACAGTTCTTCTCGTTGTTGAGCTGCCCTGATCGTGAGGTGTTTTATGATTAATTTCAGAATTATTTGACCTAAGGAAGCTGGTTTGTGTCCCTGCCTCAGCACTGACATCACCAAAGCACTGCATCGTGGCTCTGAGGCTGCAGGACAGGAGCTCTCCAGGGGGGACTCGTCCACCTTTTCTGAGGCTGCAGGACAGGAGCTCTCCAGGGGGGACTCGTCCACCTTTTCTGGCAAAACGTTTGTCTCCAGTGACTCAAAATTTTCCAGGTCTTTCTTGTCCAATTCAGCAAGGATCAGGCTGACTGGACTTTTAGGTGATTGCTTGAGACAATCTTGTATCATTTTAGGAGAGTCACAATGTCACTTCTTGTTATTAATGGATCCCTCACTGGAAAGTCAGAGCCAAGTCTATTTTAATATTCCTCCACATCTCCACTTTACTCTTCTTTGGCGCAGTAGATCAGACTAAATGGAAAAATCACCTTCTAAAATACCTTATCTGTGACTTCTTTAGATTCAAGCTTTTTATCAGGCCCTGACTAAAGGTGAAAAAACACTTCATGGCAGTTTAAAGTAATTGCAAGGCTCTTCCAGATAAGATTATCTTCTATCAAACCATAATCAGTTATATCACTAAGGGATTGCAGCTTAAAAAGAAGAGAGATGGATACAATTGACAATGGCTTTGGGATTATAGGATGTATTTTAGCTTCAAGGGGTATTTTCCACTGCTATCAAGTGTCTCACTGAAATTTTCTCAGTGTTTGCTGAGCACTAGAAGTTGTCATTCTGTATGGACCAGTAATTTTTTAAGGGGGGAGAAAAGAAATTTCCTTTTTAGTGTGTGAATTTTATCACAATAGCTAGCCCAAGATGAGAATGGGGGCTACACAGAAAAAAAACCAGAATCAAGCTAAATGTGGCATAAGGTGGGAAAGAATGATGTTAATTTATTGTCTTCCAGCATATACATGATTTTTGAGTAGCATTTTCTGAGCACAGAGCATGACCAGTATCACCAGTTTAAGGTGCTCTAAGGAATATAAGCAAACTGAAGTTATCTGTTCAAATTACTCTTTATTGCATAGATTTGGAACTCTCCTATTTGATGGTAGAATCAGAAATTTCTTCAGGGTCTCACTAAGCAGTTGCCAGTAAAGCAGATATTGATACAGGATTTTTTTTAACTGGGAGTGAGTGAGGTACAACTTTCCTGGTTGTACATCTTTATTGGCCTGTTGCAGAATTACATTATCAGTTAACCAGCTCTAACAGGGTGCTATTTTTACATTCTTTGTTGTGATGCATCCAGATAACAGCTTTTAAGAAGTCCACTAAGATCAAAAATGTGTTTCTGAAAACTCCTGTTCAAAGACATAGTCCAGATATGTCCAGCAAAGGCTGGGCTGGTTAAAAACCAATGTGCTCTTTCCATCCAACCAATTAGATTTATTTTTTTTTCAATTAAGCTGTTAAACTGAGTTCTGGAGCTGTGCTCTGTAGGGAAGATGGGCTGTGGAGCAAACAATGCCCCTGTAATAGTCAACACCAAGTAAGTTGTCAGTGTTAGGTAACAATGACACATAACAGCTTTGTCATGTCCCTGTTGCAGGTGTTTATTGCTGAAATCAAGGGTTGGGGATTATTCAAACGCCCTGAACTTCCCTAAGAAAATGTTTTAAAAGCCCAGCCATGTGCTGCTTTGTGGTAATTTGGGGAGTCATTCAGTCCAAAATGGGAACAGGTCACTTGGAGCTCCCACAGTTCTGACTCGTTATTTGGGTTACGTGAAGGCAACAGGTTGGGGTCTCCTTGTGTTGTGCAAACAAGCTCCATCTCCTGAGCCCCTGTGTTGTGTCCTCAGCAGAAAGCCCATCTTCCCTCCTCTCTGTGTCTGAGGACACAGGGAATTAACTGGATAGAATGTCTCCACCAATTTTATGCTGTATTTCCAAACTTCTTTTTCAGCCTGTGCCTTTGCCTTTCTAGCGTAGTATCCTTGTTTCTCCTTTCTTTTTTTGTTTGCTTAAAACTTCCTAATCTTCAGATCAAACTTCAGATTCCCTTGATAATTTTATATAAACCTAAAGCAATATGACAGCTCAGAGTGTCCAAGATCCAGATCTGGTCCTTTATTTGCTCAGTGTACCCTCAGTTGTGAAAGCTGTGTCTGTCAGCGGGAAAAATATTCAGAGTTTATTTATGTTGTAATGTTACTTTGTTCAGCAGTAAGGAAGGTAAATATAATTTACCATCCTTAAAGGGGCAGGGGAAAATATTGTATTAGTTTCAATTGCAGTGTCTTACCTCAAAGTAGCTCAGTGTCTGGGCAGGTTTCTCCTTCCAGGCACATCTCAGACTGTTTTTCAGGGCAAGTCAGTCTGGGGGATTGGCCCCTAAAAAAGGTGGGTGGTTGATGGACTGAGAGTGACAGAAGGGTTGTCTTGGTGCCCTCCTGTTGGGGCAGTGCTGATTGCAGCTGCATTTGCTGTGACTTGGGCATTGACCTGGCCCAGCACTGGAGGGGAAGGGATGCTGAGCACCACGAGTGACCTCAGTTATCTGCCTGGGACTGGGAGATGATGGGGAGGTGACCTTGTTTCAGTAACCAATGTTGGGCTGCACTTGAGAATAAATTGATAAATATATTGGTTATTATCTCTGCCTTTTTGTCCTCACACATCTCCTTCCTAGCATCAGATTGGGGTCTTACTAGCAAGGATGACTATGAGCAGTTGTGGAAGAGCTTCACTTCACATTAATTATATAAAAACCAAGAAAAATAAATCCTCATCTCTCTCCTTCAGACACTGCTGCATATATGGACTGTTTGTGTGTGTATTTTTTTTTTCCATTCCTCCCTTATCTGAAATACATAGTTATGGGTCTGCTTAAGGGAGAGGAAGGAACTTTTAAAATTTTTAATCAAACCCCCAATTCAGAGAGATTTCAGTTCAGCTGGGTTGTTTTTAATTTGGTATTTTGTGAGCTGTGAGCACTTCATTTGGATTCAGCAGTAGGGAAAACAGATATGGGGACACGGAGCTGACATTTTCTCAGTTATACCTCTGGGGGCTGAGGTAGTTCTGTAATTTTTTTATTTTAGATAAACAGGTGGATGAACAGCTGAAAAATTAAGATGTAAGGTACAAGTGGAGAAGAGAAAGACCCTAACATGTGTTACTTTTACTTAAGGCAAAACTGAACAATTCATTTATGCTCCCCTATTTTGCTTGACAAGGAGGAAGGATTGAGAGTTTCTATTCATAGGCATTTTTTTGGATCTTAAATTAAAAAAAAGAAATCCCAGCTGCCTTCCATGTTCATGTGGTGACACCTGTCGTGGAGGGAGATGTAGTTCCAGACAGTGTTTTCCCACAGTTTCTGAAGTCTGATTTAATTTGATCTGTTTTTCTTCCTGTTGGAGGAGGTTTCACAGGCCATTAAATGGTACAGGAGTGGAGTGTAGACATTGACTTGACACAAATCTTTTGTTCACCCTTTCACTTGCTTGGCAGTTCTTTAGGATTATGAGCAGAAATGAACACTGTTAAGTTGTGTGCAATGCTTGACTGTCATAATACAAAGAGAATAACAGGAATTGCTCAGTTTTTTGCAGGGAGTTGACACCGTCAAATACGATACTTTTATTTTGGGCCTTTTTCAAGCTGAAGATGTAAGGTTTGGGAACATCCTGTTTTTCATTTATGGCAACCTGAAGCACTTACAAATTGAGTTTTCTTAAGTTATATTTTGCCTATTTATTCCTTGTGTATATCCTTAGTGTTCTGCCATCATGTACAATTTTTAATAAATAGGTTCATAACAGTTTTGTGAAGTTGGATTTTGAAGGCAGGTGCTTCTTTGTCTTAAAAATAAAATACTGGTTTTTAGATTCTGTGTGGTGGAATGTGTGTAGGTGACGAGAGGATGTTTTTTACTCTGTGTTCACTTCTCAAGGTGCTTTTGTCCAGCAGATGAGTTGTATGTTTTTGGTGTTGCAGTTCTGTTTGGGATTAACTTGGACAGTGGTGGTCTTGCATAACCTTCAGCTGGACCTTCTTTAGCACAGGTGTCTTGGTGTCATGAGAAGTTAAAGGTCATGTCCATATTGTCCCTTTTATCACAGTAATGCAGTTTGTCAAATGCCAGAATAAATGAGGGGGAGCGTTGCAGGTTTTGAGATTGCTGAGCAGTAAATGTTAGACGTGTCTTACCCAACCCTGGAGGGACAAGCACGGCCTTCCCCAGTGCAAAGGGCTTCCCAGGGCAGCAGATACACACTTAGAGCTTTAGCATGGAGGGGCTGATGGTGTTGTGACACAGCACTGAGCCCACTGAGCAGCTGTCAGGTAAAGCTGCAATGTTTGCCTTTCCAGGAGTCAATACCTGCTGGGAGGGAGGGCAGAGGGCAGCCTGGGGAGTGTGTGCACGTGTGGGTGCACAAAAAGGGGCTCATTTGGTTTGTTCCCTGTGCAGATGTGGGTGCACACAAAGGTGTTCACTTGGTTAATTCTGTGTTCCCTGTGAAGATGTGGGTTCACACAAAGGTGGTTATTTGGTTTATTCTCTGTTCCCTGTGCAGATGTGGGTGCACACAAAGGTACTCATTTGGTTTATTCTCTCCTTGTGCAGATGTAGGTGCAGACAGAGGTGTTCACTTGATTTATTCTCTGTTCCCTGTACAGATGTGGGTTCACACAAAGGTGTTAATTTGGTTTATTCTCTGTTCCCTGTGCAGATGTGAATCCACACAAAGGTGCTCATTTGGTTTATTCTCTCCCTGTGCAGATGTGGGTGCAGACAGAAGTGTTCATTTGGTTAATTCTCTCCCTGTGCAGATGTGGGTGCACACAGAGGTGTTCACTTGGTTAACTCTCTGTTCCCTCTGCAGATGTGGGTTCACACAAAGGTGCTCATTTGGTTTCTTCTCTGTTCCCTGTGCAGCTGTGGGTGCACCCAGAGGTGTTTATTTGGTTTCTTCTCTGTTCCTGTGCAGCTGTGGGTGCCCACAGAGGTGTTCATCTGGTCTCTTCTCTCCCGTGCAGATCCGGCGGAGGCGCCTGGCGCGGTTGGCAGGAGGGTCCTCGTCCCAGCCCACCACCCCCCTGACGTCCCCGCAGAGAGAGACCCCCCCGGGGCCTCCCGTGGTGGCACCAGCCCCGGGTCCCTCCCACAGCCTGGGCCTAAATGTCCACAGCATGACCCCAGCTACCTCTCCCATCGGTGCATCAGGTGAGGCTGCACCTCGAGACCAAACCTCACTGCTCACGTTCATCACACCCCCTTCTCTTCAGAGCACACACTGGCTTTGGGCTCAGTTCTGCTGCTGTTAAAAGTGACTCTCAGAAGCAGTGCTTGAGGGTGCTTTTTGTTTTCCTTTTCCAAGTAACAAATGGTTTTCCATTCATTCCGTTCACAGTTGTTTTCCAGGTGGTAAATAAACTCGTGGCATTTAAAATGTGGGTTACCAAAGCTCGTGATACAGTTTAATATTGCACAATGTTAGGGAAAAGATCTGTCAAGGAGACAGGAAAAATCCCTTTCTGGTTTTGCAACACAGTTTTTATTGATTGGTTTCTAGGTCCATTTTAGCAATCAGTCCCAAGTTCATTTTTGATCTTTAATTACGAGCATTCGGCACAATTAAAAATAGCAGGCTGTGACTGTGCATGGTCAGTGTAAGAACGAAGTATTTGCTTTCTGCTTTGTATTACTTTGCCAATTCACTATTTACTGGAGTGAATACAAGCAGGATGCTTACAAATAGTATTTATTTCAGAAGATGCAATGAGAGCTGATCCGTTAAAATCAGACAAATACAGCAAGCAGGGGAAGTTGGGAGGGTTGCTCTGCAGACAGGTGAAGACAATATTCTTATATTTATAACACATTTGACTTAGAAAACTTTGATTTCAAGTCGTCTGTCTTAAAAATCAGAACAAATTAGCATGTTTGCCAGTATTGTGGTCTTTATCTGAAAACCTGAATTGTTTTACCTGTTGTTTCTCAGCTGAGAGGTTCACGAAACAAACATCAGGATTGTTCTAACCAAGTTTTCAATATGATTTCTAATAAGCTTGCAGAATTCTTTATCCTTTACCTATTTGCTGTCTGAAATGCCATGTTTTTCCCTTTGGCAAATAGGGTAATTTACAAGCTTAAGTCTTGTAGTTTAGTTACAGTGCTGTTCAGAAATACCTAGGGGTGACTCCTTCCTGCTTGTTCTCTTGCCTTGTATCCAAAGCAGGACAGAGAAAAGCTATCAGAAGCTTTTCCTGAGGAAAATCTCATTGCAGATGGAATTTAACACTCTGTATTGTCCTCATGATTACAGACAGCAACCCAGCAGCAGAGGTGACTTTTTTTTTTTAAGAACAGTGCAGAGTTCACTCACTGTGTTCCCTCAGCCTGTGGTTACACGACTGTTTTAATCCATCTTAGGTTGGATTCTTGCTGAAAGGAGTATTTCTTGCTCTGCTGTCTGTAGTAGCTTTGTGGCGAGGTGGGTTGTGGACTTAATCCAAGTGAAAACTAACCCAGGAAAAATAAATGTTTAGTTTTCAAATAGATGAGATCCTGATCCATCCTAGTGCACAACTGGATAAACAATAATGCCAACAGAGCAGGAGGTGTGGAAAGGTGTTATCTGAAGGAAGAAATGCCCAGATGTTGGCTGACAGGTTTGGGGTGGTTGGATAGCAAAGACCTTGGAGATTTCTGTTTTAAGAACCATCTGGGCAGTTCCTGACTGTGCAGACCAAATTGGCTGATGACCAGAAACAGAAGTTACAGTTTTTGCTTCCTACAGTGCCTTCATTGCAGCTTTTTACTAATGTGTGTCCTTTTTCACACCAGGGTGAGAGATGGGGTTAAACTGGGGAATGGATGAGGGAAAACTCTCTGTAACAGATTATCTGCTGTGTTTATGTAGCATAAATGAAGACTCAGCTAATGCTGTGTGGTTTGCAGCAGTTCCTTTCAGCAGCATAAAGTGACTGCAGAGGATTTTAATTCATTTGGACATACAGAGCAGCCCCAGCAGAATGGTGTCCTTGTAAGCATCCATTGTTCTCAAGAATTGCCTGTCATGGTGAGATCAGACTTAGGCACCAATTTAATGGAAAAGATGATCCTTATTTTGTATGTGTTTTGGAAATATTTTGAAGAACCTAAAGACAGTGTATCAGTGACAACTGGAACTTTGGGTGTCAGGTATTTCATTGTGTACCTGATCCAGCAAAGTTCAGGTGCAAGTAAATTCTGGGAGATCTGTGTGAAAGGGTGGTGGGTAGGATTGAGGGGGCCTGGTGATGAGAGCTGCAGCATCACTGTTAAAGCACATTTTCCTGGCAGAGAGAGTCAGACCCCAAGGGAATGCAGAACAATGCAGTCCTTTGCCCTGGTAAGCCATGTTTGCTCTGGTCTCTTTATCCACTGACTTAGCCAGATTTTTTGGGGGAAGAGGAGAGATGAAGAACTCCAGGAATATTGTCCCTTTGTAATTGATGATGTCCTGAAGTAAAACAAGGCTGTAACTGGGATATCTTAAATCAGCTGCATGCTGGAATTCCCTGCTGACTTCAGCCTTTCCTTGCCACTGGCAGTGTAGTGCTGCTGGGTGTTATCCCTGGGGAATCTGCATCCTTAAAGTTCTGCTGCTGAAAGTTGCTTTTATTTAACCTGACTGACCCGAGCAGCCTTGCTCAGCTCAGACACTGCCCTTGATGTTGGGGAGAAGTGGTGCTGAGCTTTGGGGCTGTGCCTCCTGCAAGGACTCAGTGTCACAGCTGTAGTGTGCATCACCAGAATTCCAGGACTGCAGAAAATAGGCATTTAGAACTGAAATTGAGGTTTTTCTTGACTCTTTCTTGCTATCTGGGTGAAATCTTTTGCAGACATTTAATATTGGCAAATAGGTAGTTAATGGAGGATCTCCGTTTCAACCTCTATTCTTTTCACACTGAACACCCAATGGGCTCAAAAATGTTGTTTATGAATGATAATACCCAGCTATGGCCCTGAAGTTACTCACCAATAACCCTTGGTACTGAATGCAAGGCTTGTTCTGCTTTATTTGGAGTTACAGATATAACTTCCCTCCTCCCATGCTGGTGTCTAACACCTCTGTGGAGAAGTCTCCCTTGCAAAGGGAGTCCATCTGTTCATCCCCTGACACACATCAGCCCTCCTCCAAAGTCATGATGGTGGTGGTGTTACACTTGGTGCATGTTGTTAGGACTTCTTGGATGCTTATTTTATTCTTGTGGAGAAGGAAAAGTACCGATAATTTCCCAGTAAATTGTTTTAGTGTATGTGTCCTGTACCCTAACCCCAGTTAACTCCATTGTAATGGCCCAAAGTCCTGTTCTGATAGGACAGAGTTTAGGGGGCTTTGACAAGGTCTGAAGTAGACAGAGCAATCCTATGAAAGATGAGTTTTTAAGGGAGTGAATCTCTTGAGCTCCCCATGGTTGCAAATTAACTTTGTTTTGTGTTTAATGCAGGTAAGCATTCCTACATTGCTGCTGCAAGGGGAGGTAGCAAATAGGATTACCTGTAGTTAACTGAATATTATTAACATTTATTTCCTAATGCATTACTAATAACACTTAACAGCAGGATTGAAAAACAGCATTTCCTCTCCTTTTCCATCCCAATAACATGTGGTGCCTTCTCACCTCTGTAGTAACACCTTGGTGGTGCCTTTTCTTTAGGAGTAGCCCACCGAAGCCAGAGCAGCGAAGGAGTGAGTTCCCTCAGCAGTTCTCCATCCAACAGCCTTGAAACCCAATCCCAGTCTCTCTCTCGGTCCCAGAGCATGGATATTGATAGTGTCTCCTGTGAGAAAAGGTAACAAATGCAGCTTGTAAAAGCCAGCAGATATGGCACAATGCTGATGGTCAAACCTGTTCCCAGGCCAAGGCTCTGCCCTTTCTCCCTCCCAGCTGTGTTAATGCAGGAGGGCTTAATGCTTAAAAACACACTCTATTTAGACCACTGTAATGCTTGTTTTAGTCTGGCTTTAATGGGAATTCCTGACCTAAAGTGGTAAAAGATAAAGCATTATCTTAGACATTAAGAGATGAGCATGTCTGGTGGGGATAATTCAGCTGCTCTGCTTAAAAAAGAAAAAGTTATGGGATGTGATGGCTGTGTATTGCCTGCTGAAGGAATTAGAATGCTTGAACTCAAAATAAATGTAACATGAGAAGCATTTATCAACCAGTGATTTTAATTGCTGTTTGTGCATTGGGTTCTCTGCTGCTTCTACTTACGGGGACACTCCTTCAGTCAGCATCTTACAGGCTTCTTCTCTTATTTCCCCTTGCAGTATGTCCCAGGTTGATGTGGATTCAGGAATTGAAAACATGGAGGTCGATGAGAACGATCGCAGAGAGAAGCGGAGCCTGACGGACAAGGTCGGTCTGCTTTGGATGGAGAGGGAGCAGGGATGAGCTCAGTCATCTCCAGGGTTTGAACACGTGCTTTTGAGAGGATGGAACCTCAGGTGCCATCTGTAAACAAGTTCTTCACTGCATTTTCTCATTAAAATTCGTGTGAAGGAAAAATAAGCCAGAAGTCCCAATATCAAGCCAGAAGTCCCAATATCAAGCCAGAAGTCCCAATATCAAGCCAAAAGTCCCAATATCAAGCCAAAAGTCCCAATATCAAGCCAAAAGTCCCAATATCAAAGCTGCATTTTGATGTCTCAGATTGATTTACAGATGATATTTGAAAACTCTATAAAGAAAATGTTTTGTTCTATGTCTTACAACAAAGTGAGCTATTAGTCCCCACATCTATTTTTTTAATACACAGTAGGTCTGAAGAACCATTTCTTAAGAGACTTTGAAGATTGTTGCATCTTATTTATGTAGCACTTGGTGGTCTGCTCACAAAAGTACTGCTTCAAGTGTTATGTGTGCTGGAGTAATGCTGTGTAATAAGGTTTTCCTCAGATATTATAAGAAAATACATAAGAAGATTTAGCTGTCAAGGTTTAGAGAGCTGGTAGAACCCTTTAAAGTAGAAAAAGAAAGCAAGTAAAACTCTGATCCACTCCTGGAATCGTCCTCTTTGTCATTTGATTTTAAGGCCCGTGTGAAACAGAACCATAAAGAAATGGGACATGATTTTAGTGGGGAGGAGTTTCTCCAGCAATTCTTGCAGTGCTCATTAGATGTCTTTGTTTATTCCTGCCCTGTCAGTAATAAGGTCTGTTGGTAAAAGCCTGGCCTGAAGCCACGGAGCAATAACCTGCCACAGGATCCTTCCCAGCCATCCTGAGCTGCAGGCCGGGCACTGGGACAGCTTCATTATTTGCTGGGCAATAAATAGCCTGGAATCAAGGACAGCCTTCCACTGGGGGGGTGGGGAGCCATCCTGAGGTCTCAAATTTAAAAGAAAAAAAGAGAGATTTTTAGTGGCAACCTTGGTTTTCTCCAATCTGTGTTTTTTTCTTCCTCACTGACTTCTTTTTTCTAAAGGAAGAGAGTGTTGCTCTCTGAAGGAGTAAGATGCATTGCAGTGCAAGCTGCACTAATATTAGTCAAATATCAGAAGGTTTTTTTAGCTCTAGTAAACATGTACAACTCTCACAGGAGAACTCTTCAGGGAAATAGCCTCAAAGCCCAACCTTTGAAATGCCACGGAGCTGAATTTTCTAGTTTGTGTATCATGTTGCTTTTACAGTGTGGGGAGCAGAGAGGAGGGCAGGGCAGAGTGATGGGACTGGCTTGTCACATGTGTTCTGCAAATGTTTAAAAGCCACCTCTCCTCACATCATGGGGGTAATCACTTCAGTGTTCTTCCTTTGTGGTCCATCATTTTTTCAGGTGCACACTCAGAGCTGCCTTAGGGTTGCAAGAGCCCTCCCCTGTAACCTTTGGTACCCTCTGTGTGGGACCATTCTCGTTAAAGAAACTAGTTTTTTATTTTGAGCACAGTTTACATCACCTTTCTTTTTTGGAAGAAAGGGAAACAAGGCAAATTCTTGAGTCTTTAGTCCTGTCCTGAGTTCATTCAAGTGAAAGATGTCTCTATCTTGGGCAAGATTTGAAGTTGAGAAAGACTTGGGGGAAGTTTGCTTCTTCCTGTGCTTTCATTTTTACAAGAAACTCTTAAAATAACTGTGGATAATGAAAATTTGAATCCCCAATTAATTCCTTAAGGCAGACATCATAGGTATCTGGGTTAAATTTCCCTTCTTAGTGTATAGTTTTCAAATGTGTTTTGGGAGCCCTGCTGGATTTGGGTATTTCTGCTGCATCTTTTCTGCATCCCTCGTGTTTCTTCAGGTTGTTCTCTCCAAATTTTGTCAAATGCATCAATATTCCTTCATAAACATGCAAAATCTGCCATTAAGAGTTGGGCTGAAGCCATTTAAAGGAGATCTGTACCCGACTGTGACTTGACTGATACAGTGGCAAGCAAGGTGTTGATTCTTGGCTTGTTGCCCCCCAGGAACCCCTGTCTGGGTCGGAGGTGTCTGAGGAACAAGCTTTGCAGCTGGTCTGTAAGATCTTCAGAGTGTCCTGGAAGGACCGAGACAGGGACGTGATCTTCCTGAACTCCCTCTCTGCCCAGTTCAAGCAGAACCCAAAGGAAGGTGGGCACCTGAGCAGGGCTTATTTCACTGGAGTGGCACATTCCCATCTCTTTGTTTTCACCTTTTTCTCTCTTTGCTGCAATGAATTATCTTGCATCATAACAGACATCTGGCAGTTAATTTGATAAGCCAAGGAGTCATGATTATTTTATATAACAAACTATGTTTTCTGTGTTAGCTATAAATATGACCCAATTAAAAATGGTTATTTTATGTGTGGGGTGTGTATGCATTTTTTTATTTATTTTTTTTTCCTTTCTTTATGACATAACTTGCCCAGCTGAACAGCAGGGTGGGAAAATATGAGTGGAACACACAACACAACTTCAATAACCCACAATAGCAGCATGAGGTCATCTTTGATCTTCAGTATTTTCCATAAAAGCTGTATTTTTGTGTAGCTGTAATTCCAGAACCTGGTTAATACAGACAGAGTGATAATTATAGATGTGTCAGTGTGTTGGTTTTGCCAAAAGCAGCACTTAATTCACAGAAGTCTCTCTCTGTCCTTTTTCCTTGAATTCTCTGCTAATGTTTACATCTCTGACTAATGTGTAGCTGAAGGCAGAGATGAGGACACTGACTCTCTTCTTCTTAACAGTGTTTTCAGATTTTAAGGACTTGATTGGGCAGATTTTGATGGAAGTGCTGATGATGTCCACCCAGGCAAGGGATGAGAACCCCTTTGCCAGCCTGACAGCTACATCCCAGCCCATCGCTGCCGCCGCCCGCTCTCCCGACAGAAGCCTCATCCTAAACATGGGCTCCAACCCAGGAAGCAGCCCCATGTTCTGTAATGTGGGCTCCTTTGGTTCCAGTTCCTTATCCAGGTGACTTCTGATTATAACTGAATGCTGGTTTCACTTGAATATTGGTTGCTAGACTAGAAGAGAGAGAGGGGCCTAGAAGTGTCCCAAGAACGATAAATAGAATCGATTTTTAAAGTTTTTCACTCTTTTTTTGTGTGAATGTCCCTCCATTTCACCGTTTTTGATTACACTGCCACGGCTAGAAGTGTATTTGATAGAGTCAAGCCATGTAACTGTTTCCTGCTGAGGAGTATCCCCACCTTGCATCTCGAAGGCCGTGACTCTCAAAAGTGTATAGATTGTGATGTAGTTTTATTCAACAACAGTAGAAAGGAGTAATGTGTGTGAGCTGCAGAAATGTTGCTGAAGAGTCATGAGAAGGGCAAGGACTTCTCTTGCTCATTTTATCTTTTTCACTCTTTTTCTGCATATCCTAAATCATTGCTTTTTTTTTTTTTTTTTTTTTTTTTCCCCTGTAACTGGTTTAGTCTCTATGGGACTAGTCCAGCTCCTCCTACCAATTTCACAAGCTATGTACCAATGACTGGTTCATCTCTTACCCCACCAGCCAGTTCAGTTGCCAGCACAGCTGTGCCTCCCATTCCTGTCAGCTCTCACCTCACAGCCACAAGCCCTTCCTGGACACAGCCGCCTTCTCCGAGGTACCGGCCATACACCGTGGCCCATCCTGGAGGCTTTTCCGCTTCTTCCACCCCACGTTCCTTGAGTATTTCCATCCCATCTAGTTCTCCAAGCCCTCCAGCCATGGCTGCTAGCCCTCCAGCCATGCCAGTCATCACCTCCAGGCAGAGGCCCACAGCCATGGGCCCACCTTTGTTTCCTGCTTCGCCCGGTGCCCTGCGCAGGCGTCCTTCCCTGCCGAGCAGGTTCCCGCCTAGGTATTGCACAGAGCAGTGCTTGGTGTGTGCTGTGCAGGGTGTGGCATCATCGTGCAGTTTGGAAGAGCTGCTGTTTGTGCTGAGCTCACCCCACTCACCCTGAGCTGATTTCTGTGTTTGGTTTGCTCTAATCCCTTGACTCGCTAACCGGCTGTCTGTGCCAAAACGTGACACCTGCTTTGCCAGCATCTGAGGGCTGATGGAATGACTGCAAAAGGAGCAATATGGTTTTCATTTCCTCCTCTTCGTGCATCCATTCCAGTTAAACTATGAGCTTTCCTTTCAGTTGCTGCTGCTGGATAGTAAACCAGACAAACCTCCTGCTCTGAGGAGGTTTTCTCAGTAGGGCTTTAGTTAATTTGTTGAAAGCTGTTACTTGCTGGACTGGGTTAGATTTAATTCCCTGGTGCACAGATTTAAATTACAGATCAGCCTATTTCAGAGTGCCAGGCCAAGTACCACCGCATTTCCTCTGTTGGCTGCTCCTGGAATCCCTTGTCCCTGCAGGAGGGAGAAACAAGCACACAAGGCTTTGAGATCATTGCTTTAAAGTTCACTAGCTTAGAATTGTAATACTCGTTATTCAGTCATGTCTAAGCATTCCACTTCAGCCTTAATTTTTATTGGGTCTGAAAAATTCTTTTTCAATTTTTGGGTTGTAAATGTGTGGTGTTTTTGATACCTCAATAACTTGTGGCAGTGTAACAGAGCATGTTAGTATGGTCTTGGTTTTACTAACGTGGAGTTATCCATTGCCTGCATGTTTACAGAAGATGATTTTTGACAGACTTAAAAGCTACCATTTACTTTTCCTTCTGGCTTAAGAAGAATCTGATGGCCTTTTCCATTTTTGTTGTGGTAGTTTGTACGACAACCCTTTCTCCCTCCTCCTCCTTGCCGTTTCTGATGTGTCTGAGGACAGTAGTGATGAAGACAATGAAGATGATGATTTTTCTTGTGTCCAGTTTGGGTCCAGGTATCTGAGAAAGAGAATGTAACCTGCATGTTTGGTTGTTTAGGAACTAACAGCCTGTGTAGTGTCGAGTGATCCTCAAAGTAACGTGGAGAACTAAAGCAGGGAGGTGACTTGGCTGCCTCGTTAGGATGGTGTACAAACAAGTGTAATGAGTGCAGTTAGTCAGCTCTTTTTGAAGAGGTGACCAAGGTAAATGTTCATCATACTGTCTTCTAGGCTTAATGAGCATGGTTTCTGCAATGCTGCTGGAGTGCAGCTCCTCACTGGCTCTGTGAGTAGAAGGAACAGCATTCGCCCATGGCTGTAATTTTCAGTGGCTGGTACATGGTGTGTGTGTTTTCCCGTGAAAACCTGGAAAATGAGGACAGAGGTTAACATGTGGGAAAAGATACAGTGACAAATAAGCAGCTGATGCAAACAGTGTGACTTTGAAGATTCATTACTGCTTGACAGCTGAGGATCACCCCTTTAGCCTGTGACAAAATACACCTGAAAGCTTCAACTGGTCCTTTGGCAAGGTTTTAGCAGAGACTGATGGAGCTGGGGCAGCCAAGAAAGGAGGGGGAAGAACTGACTATTTTACTGTAAAACAGACATTTGTGAATTGTGTAGCAAACCCCTTTCATTTGTGTGACATCAAGGTATGTGAAAACCAAATGAGAGTTGATACTGGTGGGATCTGGTTTGGAGCTGGGCAGATGCCATGCAAAAACCTGCAGAACACTGGGTATGCCAAGGGGGAAAAGCTTTAGAAAATATGAGTGCAGGGTCAGATCTTCTCTAGTTCTACATTCCATTGCAGAGTAATCCTTCAGTGTCTTGGCTGATACAGAAATATTTTCCCAAAGAAATGTCCCATTCTTTTGGATCAACCCAACCTGGAGAAATGAATAAATATTTTATATAAACCCCGTGTGTTTCAGGAAGATTTTTCTGAAAAATGATACTTCTGTAGTCTTGGTAGTGTTGAACATTATCTGTGAGCATTCAGACCCCAGGTCATGCCTGAGGGTGATTCTGAGGGGTCTGTGCCTGGCCTCAAGCCCAGGGGGGGCAGTTGCCACTTCCAGATGGGAAAGGGAAGCAAGGTGGGAGTTTTCCAGACCACACACACGTGGAACAACTGGGAGGAAAGGGTTCCTCCAAGGCCCCCAGTCCCCTGCAAGGATTTTAGTTACAGCAAAACACAGGGGAATTCTCATTGCTTGAGCCTTCCAAAACGAAGCCAACAAGACTTTAGGAACTGCCTTTGGGTGTCAAGGAATGCCCAAAACCACTTGGGGTGAAAGATTTCCCCCTGCACACAGAGGCAGTTTCTCTGTCTGACTGTTGCTGTGGTGTGTTGGGACACTGCTGCTACAGTCACTGGCACCTGGAGCACCTTCCAAGCAGCATCTCCTCTTTTCCATCCCAGTCTGATTTCAGGAGAGTGAACCTGATAGCGTGGGTGTAGGGGTTTGTTGTATGTGGAATTTAGGATTATCTTTCCCCTCTGTTTTGTTTAATATTTATCCCGTTGGCGATTGAATCCAAATGTTGGACAGAGTTGCCAAGCTTTGGAGAGGGTTTCTGCTGTGCTTCTGGGGTTCTCATTTGTTTATTCTGTCCTGGCATTTTGCAGGCAGCAGTAAGTTGTTAGTTAAATTATAAACACAGTGGCTGTACAATTATGCAACAACTTGCATTTTGGACACACCAAGGCATTCAATATGTGTGTGAAGGATGTGTGAGCTTTGTGTTGGAATAATTTGAGTTGCTGCTGCAGTGAAATCATTAACAGAATTACTAACTGTAGAACTAGTAGGTTTTCATATAAATTTACTTTCTTAAAAGAGTCTTTTTTAAGCTGAATGTGAGAAGTCAAGAGGTTTAAAAGAGAGATTGTAGAAAAAAAGGGCATAATTTTGTGGTTACTGAGCACTATTTCAATAGAGCAATGTTTGACATGGGTAAGTTTTAATTGAATAACTGAAAACATCTCTCTGCAAACAGAGATTGCTGCTATTAGAATGTTGTGTTTCTTAACATGCTGAGCTCCCAGATGCTGAGCAGTAATAACCTTTCCCTGATTTATTGGTTGGACTGTGGAGTTTGCACAACAGATTTGTACAGCTCGATGATAAAAATGTAAATTATTTTAGAGTTTAAAGGAGATTCCAGTGCTGAGAGTTTGTGGGTTTAAACGTGATTTTTAGAAAGCTGCATTTACGGAAACAAATACTCATGTTTTCCAGTTTAAGATCTGGGGCTTATAAATTGGTTTTCATTTAAATCCACCCCGACTGTGCACAGGCTTTTCTTGGAGAATTGCAGCAGCTCATCCACGTAATTGCTATTTTTAAAATTTCATTTACATAAAGTGACTACATCATGTCTTAATTCTCTTCTGCAAAATGAGGGTTTTGCTCTTAATTAGCTTTGCCAAGCTGGTGTGTAGAGAAGAATTCTGTAGAGATAACAAGTCTGAGATTGAGAGTCGTGGGGCTGTTCTCACTTGTGTTCCCTTTCTCTCTGCTCTCAAGGATGGTGTTGGTTTTGTGGGTTTAGTTTTTGTGTTTACAATATCAGTGGGTTCCCCCCCCCGCCCAGTGCTGTGCTACTTAATGAAATGGTGTATTTTACTGTGAGGGAACTGAAATGATCTGAGTTGAAATGATCTCGAATGTGGGAGTGTTAAAGGGAGCAGTGGGTTGGCTGTGTTGCCTCCTGGTTTATTTATTCTCCTTCCTCAGAGCACATCAAGTGTCTGTGGCCCTGTCTGTCAGCCCAGGTCTGTCCTTGGCAGTGGGAGGCTCCTGCCTTCCATGGCTTGGTGGTGTTAACAGAATTTGGACATTTCTGCCATTTTTAGTGCTGAATGTGGAGCCTGTGCAGAGGCTGCACCACAGCCTGGAAGTGTTGGGGTGTCCTGAGTGTGCCAACAGTTCAGGTACAACTCAAAGCCTGTCCATTTTTGGTGTTGCCGGGTGAGAATTCACTGATTCAGAGAATTCAGAGATTCACTGGTTCCCATTAAAGTCACGCTCCTTGCTGCTGTCCTTCAGCTCCTTAGTTAATGAGGTGGTTGATTCCTCAGTCATGGTACAGCTCTGAACCTCCAGGGTTGGCCAGGCTGGTGCTTGGAGAGCCCTTCACAGCTCACAGGAGCTCCCTGAACTGCTGAGCCCTGTGTGTGATGGGATGGAGTGTTCAGAGCACTGGCAGAGGAAGAGCTGGTGAATTGTTTGATTGTGCACAAGTGAAGAACTGTCCCTAATGCCTCATTTCTGGTTTTTGTGTGTTTTAAAGTATGGGAGGCTCTGGCAGCTCAAGTGTTTCCGATTCCTGCAGTGACCACTTCACCATTGAAAACTGTAAGGAGACAGAGATGCTGAACTACCTCATTGAGTGTTTTGACAGAGTTGGAATAGAGGAGAGAAAAGCACCAAAGGTACGTTTCTGATGAGTGAAGTTGTATCAGTGCTGTCCCAGACACTCCTCTTACTCACTGGTGGGAATGAGAGTTCCTTCCTGATGGCTTTGTAGAAACAGATCTATAGAATTTATTAGGTACCTTTGACTCTTGTTAATTCATCATATTTGCATCACATATATATTTTATATCTTAAATAAGCACTGTGTTAGAAATGATCCTTCCCCTTTTGATCCACTGCATTTTATCCAAGTTTATGCCATGTAAAACATATTTTTGAGAGACCAGCTCCCTGTCAGTGGTCTGTATTCTGCTCTAAGCTTTTACTTCTGGGGGAAAAAACAACCAACCAACATTACTTATAGATAACCTGGCAGGTTTTTAGCTGGAGTAGTGCTGAACTTAGTTTGCACGTTAGTTATACTGCACAAATAAAGAAATGTACTGTTCTGCATCCAAATTCTGGTTTGTATTAAGATCAAGTTGTTTTTATCAGATGTGTAGCCAGCCAACAGTCAGCCAGTTACTGAGCAACATCCGATCCCAGTGCATTTCTCACGCTGCTTTGGTGCTCCAGGGATCCTTAACACAACCAAGGTAAATAAAGCTGGGGTTCATCAGGGAGGTTGGACTGTTCCAGGATCCTTTCTTTCTTCTGAGGACTAGATAAGAACACTTAAGTCAGTTTTTAGAGCAGGATATTTACGTGCCAGAGGAATCCTTTGTTGCTTCACTGATGGTGGAAAGGAGAATATTTCCTGTTTGTGTTTGGGTAAAATCCTCCAGGTTGATGAGAACAGTTTGAAGGGGTTTAAACCAGTTACCTAAGCTGGTTTTTGCCTTGCCTTATGCTTAAACTGTTTTACTGACAGATTGCTGGGGCACTCCTCCTGTGGAAGGCAGTACCCAGTAGAGCTGCACCTGACCAACAATCTTAAAATGTGTAGGAAAACCTGCTGAAGGGACACAGCACTTGTTTGCTTCAGAGTTACCACAGCAGGTTGGGGAATGTAAAGCTGTCTATGGGCTTTCTGCACTAAATGTCCACTCTGAGATTCCAAGTGCAGTTGTTTAACCAGCAGCTGGGCTACTTGGAACACTAAAAAGACGTGACTTGTACTAAAATCTGCATGATTTTATATTTGTGTCCCCAGAGAAGACTTCTCTGATCTTCAAAGGTGCACCAGTTATTCCCTGTGCTTCGAGATTAGTTTTGTCTTCACATGACCCAATGTTGGCATTAGGATAAGTTTTATATATGTAATAAGGGAAAAAAAGATACTTTTTAAAAATCCTAGGGAGCAGTTAAAAGTAATGACTGCATTAATTCAGGAAAGACTAATTTTTTTCTTTAAACTGGAAAAAATGTTGTTCCTTCACTAGTTGAGCCTAATAAAGTGTTTTTTTCATCAGAGAGGGGTAGAAGGGGCAACTAGTTAGTCCACAGAAGCTGCTGTTTTCTTCCAGCCTCATTAACTGCAGTGTGGGGTTGGCAGCAGCACCTATTTTAGAGGAACTTTCCCCAGGCAGATAAGATTAGGAAGGAATAAGTGTATCTACACATTGATAATGTGCTCTCAGACACATCCTTATGTGCAATTGCTCTGACATTTCTGCAAATACTACTGCAAGTAATCGTAGTTTTGGATTTATTTTTTTTTTTAATGCAAATAAAGGTCATTGCAGCAGCAGTCTTTGCTGGTACCATATATGCTGTGTAGGAATCTCCCATTTGGCTTCATCCAAGAACTGGTGAGGACAACTTATCAGGATGAAGAGGTGTTCAAACAGGTAAGGCACAGGTCAAAGATAAATAGCTATAGCACGTGATTCTATTAGTTGCTGTATCCAAGATTTCCAGAGGTTTATCCTGCGGCTCAGGGGCTGTCAGCCTCCCAAACAGTTGGAATCTGGTTTTGTTCCTTTTGTGAAAAAGGCTGACTTCCATTATTTGCTAGTTCTAATTATGAAAAGTGCATTTGTTAATAAGCAGCACACACTGATGCTGAAGTGGAATATGCAGGTATATATTGCAAGATTGATCCTGGGTTTCATCCTTTAGTACAAAATCCCTAAAAAAATGTACATGTAAGCAATCTGCTGGAGTCCTACTCAGGAAGATTTATTGTGTTTTCCATTTTGCAATCTTTAGCCCTCTTTGCATCTTTAATATTTTGCATCTAAGGTGTTAACAGCACTTTACAAGTCCCAGTCCAGTAATTCATATTTTGCAGAGGAAATGACTGAAAATGGTTTATTTGGTGTGTCAGAGCAGTTCACTGAGGTGATGATAAGACACAAAACTATCAAACCTCTAGCCCATGTACTGTAGAGCAGATCAGTAAGATTGTCTCTAATTAGCACTGTAATATTGTGGGACTTGGCTGTAAAGGGGCCTTTGGAATGGCATTTGATCCTTCCAGTTTTGAAAAGAATGACATGAGATAACTTTTATATGTAGTGCAAGTACCTGTTAATAATTTATATTTCTGTCTGAACTCCTTTTAGTAGACCTTCATGCAGTTGCAAGTACATTTAAGACTGTCAGAAAGTGGTTATAAAAGTGTTAAAGGTCACCTGCCCTGGAGAGGAGAACCCTCCCTCTGGCTGAAGCACATGGCCACCTCTATAGTCCTTTTCCCTAATATGATTTAATATTTTCTTTGTCTCTTCATAGAAGCAACACAATACACTTTAAATTCAGAATTCAGTGGGATCTCTTGTTACTGTTGGAGAATTCCTGTTGGTTTATGTTGTGAGGGTGTAGTTGTCAGAGCTGTGTGATTGGGAATCACTAAATGGCTATAATTACTTCTGATTAATAAGTTCCTGTCAAGTCACTTCCTCTTTCCTAACAACCCTTGACTGCTGCTTATTATCCTTCCCAACTTACACATCCTGCAAAATCAGAGCTGTGTTATTACCCCAAGTGTCCAGGCAGGGCAGTGTTACCCACTTGGGCAGTCAGGGTGTTGGGCACCTGGGCAGAACTCGGGCTCTGCTTCGTGTCTAACACACATGCCTGCAGAGAACTTGAGGGCACAACACCTGAGCACATCCACTACAGCAAACAAGTTGCTCTTTACCTTTGAATAATCTCTTAAGCCTTCAGGCTTAACTGATTATTTAAGGGTTGAAGGAAATTTAAAGAAGATATCTTGGTTTTGCTTTTGTGTAACTTGCAGTATTTGGAGAACGAACAGGCACTTCAGCAATAGAGTAATTTGATTGGTTCCTGTATCTTGAATAAAGTTAATCTACTTGTGTTTTTACAGATCTTTATTCCCATCTTACAAGGCCTGGCTGTAGCTTCCAAAGAGTGCTCCCTTGATAGTGACAATTTTAAATATCCCCTTATGGTAAGGACTGTCCATTGCTAGAAGTTTCTTTATGATCACTGATGACATGCAGATTCTATACAAGATAATGGACTTCAACATTCTGGGGGCTTTTTTTGGTTGGTGGATTGCTGTTAAACTCTGTAGGAAGCTTAATGTGGTATGAGATGTGTAAAAGAACATTAAAAATCTAGTAGAGTGTGAGGCCAATAATGGCTTAAGCTTAATGAACACTTTGTATAGGGGTCTACTCAAATGTTTGTGTATATTGCTTGATATAAGATTAATCAAATGTATGAATTTCATCATGCATGGCTATAATACTGTGGATGGTTATAAAATCCTGGTAAGCTCCTCTCAATTTAGGTCTGGGGAATAACAGCCACTGTCCATACCAGTGTATGTTGGACTCACTTTTGTCTGTGGGAAACTCAGATCTGTTGCATGAAACCCAAAATATTTGAACTGGGGACTACTTACTGAGGAAAACATCATAGTATTCCCTGGCTGAAAAGCTGAGGGGGTTATTTTTAGTTTTTTTTAAGTGCATTCTCAGTCCTAGATCTGCTCCCCTCCTGCTGCTTTTATTGCCAAACCAAACCACTCTTTGCAAAGTGTGTTTGGCCACCACGGAGCAGTCTGGATTCCTGGGAAATTGAGCACTGTCAACTAACACCTTCACATTTTAGGATCTTGTGTGTGTGTGGTGCCAAAAAAGGCTGTTACACCTCAGCTTTAACTTGCCCCCTTCAGCAAATCAGCTGGACTGGGGGGCTGCAAATCAAAATTGATAAGGTAACTCTGGTTCTTTGGCAAAAAACCAGTAATTTTTTTGTGGCTCTGTGTTTTTCTGCTCTGCTGTTATTCCCCCAGTTTAAAATGTGAACTGCTGCAAGCTTGGCTGTTGGCTACAAGGGAGGACTACTCAAAAATGAGTCTGTGTTTTCATTATCTCTGGCTGGCCCAGTTTGCAACAGGAGGATGGAATAGCAGTTGGTAGCTGTAGTATAATTGAAGAATGAGAACACATAATACAGGAGAAGTGGGAAGGCCAACAGCATTTTTGTGTTTCCAGAATTCTCTGTTACAACTGCTTTCTTCTTTCTGTGCTGCAGTTGAAAGTGAGTTAGAGATCTTGGATAGGGTTCTTTGTTCCTGGGTTCTGTGTTCATTTGACATTTTTCCACTCTGATTCAGAAGACAAAGGCCTTGGTGTATGGAGAGAACAATTGCTCTATTTATTATTGTTGCTGAGTTTAATGTGGTGGCTCAGGAGTCCGGCACAGGCATTGTCATGTTCTGAGCAAACAACAATTTGCACAGCTAATTTTTGAAATAAGCGCAATAATTTGTTGTTCTGGGAGACACGTTGGCCTTTTTGAGACAACTTGGAGCAGATGTAAAAGCTAAAATGGGAGCAGGGTGTGCTCTCCCTCCCTTCACCACAAGAGTGAGGTTTTCCCACTGATCAGGAGAGAAAGGCTGGGCTCTTGCAGCAGTTTGCCACGTTAAGCTTGTTTTTTGCAGACAGGTTGCTTAGGAATTACTCACAAAAGTGATTTTTTACTGGGATTTCTTTGTAGGCACTATGTGAACTTTGTGAAATCAAGTTTGGGAAAACACACCCTATGTGCAGTTTGGTAAGTGGATCCAGTTAAAAGAACCACATCACTGAATGTAGTGGTGGTGGTGTTGTACAATCCACACTGATAATGTTCTCCAGAACTCCAAGCAAGGGCTACTGGAGCATCTCATGCGAAACAATGGCTTAAATTAAGCTGGTAAAGGGAATCCTTTCCCCTGAGACGTCAGGAAAACTGGGACAAACAGGAGTTGCTGGGTAGCTGGAAGGCTGAGGAGATGTTTCCATGTAGCCCTCAGCGTGACTGAGCGGGGAAGGGCCGGGGGCGTGTGGCAGACACGGGAAGGTGACAAAGCAGGAGGGCTGACACGGCAGCGTTGAAGAACTTGCTGTTTCTCCTATTTTTAGGTTGTCTCTTTGCCCTTGTGGTTGCCTAAATCTTTAAGCACAGGTGCAGGAAGAGAACTGCAAAGACTTTCCTACCTTGGAGCCTTCTTCAGTCTCTCTGTCTTTGCTGAAGATGATGTAAGTGTCACTGGAGGATGTTCGTAGTAGCATGGTGGGGTTTTTTTGTTGTTAAGGGTTTTTTTTACATCCCCAATACATTTGATACATTTGCCAATATTTCCTTTCAGAACAAAGTAGTTGAAAAGTACTTCTCAGGGCCTGCCATTACTCTTGAAAACACCCGGGTCGTCAGCCAGTCTCTGCAACATTACCTGGAATTAGCAAGGGTAAGTGTGCTCATTTCTTTAAAGAAATGCATAATATGTGGGGGTTTTGGTCTTGGCATAGATGAGGAATATAATCTAAAAAAATGAGCTTCTGTGTTAAGCTGCACATGTTTTGGGACGTGGCTGAATTGGGGAAAAAAATACAGTGCTACAAATATTTCTCTAGGGCTGTAAGCCAATTCAGAAAATATCAGATCAGTTAGTCATGGGCTACAGTTCATGTGAAAGGATGAGTAAATAAACACTGTGTTAGTTTTGTGTCACTACACTAATCTTGTATTTGCATTTTTTTGTGTAACTAATGTCAGAACTAACACATGCACAGAAAGTTGACAGTAACAGCGACCATAACAGAAGTTTTAGTGAGTTTTGTGGAATTTGAAGAACGTGAAAATAGAGGCAAACAGAAGGCAGGACTGTGATGTTGGGAAGTGTGTGCAACCTGACAAGGATGTTTGTTTGAAATTCCAGCAAGAGCTGTTCAAGATCCTGCACAGTATCCTACTGAACGGGGAGACCCGGGAGGCAGCTCTGGGTTACATGGCAGCTGTTGTCAATGCCAACATGAAAAAGGCCCAAATGCAGGTAAATAAAAGGAAATGCTCTTCCTGTGATTCATTGGCCTCATCCATCCACAAATAGCTCTGGATGGCTCATGCCTTGGTGGTCTAGAATGGAGGACAAAAGAATTTGAGTGCCTGCTACCACAGGCAAGAAGCCCTGTCCTCAGTCTTTGTCCCTTGCAATGCATCTTTCATTTCTTAAATCAATCTGTTTTATCAGTTTATCTCCTCTCTTAGGGCTGAGATGTCACTTCATCAGCAGAGGTTCTCTATTAGGTGTTCAAAACTTTGTAATCCCCCTGCCCCATCTCTGAGGGCTTCATCCCAATTGACTGTGTTTGACAAGCAGCTTTCCCAGCTGGGGAGGTGCTGGGCTTGGAATGGGGTGTCTGCAGAAGGAGCAGGGCAGGGCTGAACTGACCTGGCTCCAGTGAAACACCAGGGATGGGATTTTGCCATTGTTTAATTAATGCATTGCACTCATTTCCTGTGATAAAATCTGCGTGTGAGTCTTGAACAGCTGAAGCTGTTCATTGTTGTCTTCATGTCTCCTTTTCAAAAGTGAACATTTGGAACCATTACTAGAAGTATTTCTGTGAAATTCCAGTGAAGGAGTAACAGAAACTACACTTAAGATAAAATTGATGAACTGATGCTCAGCAACTATTTGAAGCTCTTCTGTTGCTCTCTGTACCTGTGGGCCAACCATTCTCCAAAGAGCCCCTTTTAATTTCTTAGATAATTTTCTGCTTCTTTTGATACGTTTGTTTGATGTTCTGGAGGGTGATTATTGAACCATAGAGAAGGAAGATCTGTAAGTCAGTAGCTGATTGCCCATTGCCACAGAAGTCTCCTGGCAGAGCCACCTTCTTCATTCCTCCCTTCTCTTGAACTGGCACAGCTCAGTGATGTTGGGGGCTGTTGGAACTGAACCCTTGTGCTTCTCAGCTTGTCCTCAGCCCTTTGCTTTCTCACCCCACAGACAGACGATCGTTTGGTGTCCACAGATGGCTTCATGCTCAACTTCCTCTGGGTACTGCAGCAACTGAGTACGAAGATAAAGCTGGAAACGGTTGATCCCATGTACATATTCCACCCCAGGTGTCGGATCGAGCTCCCCACGGATGAGACAAGAGTGAAAGCAACAATGGAGGATGTTGCAGCCTGGCTTGCTGAACTTTGTTAGTACTCTTATTAAGCATTTACTGTGCCTTCTGGTTCTGCCGTGGAGGTACATGGAAGTATTTGATCCCAGCAAATAACTCCCCTATTCCTAAATCCCTTTTCTTGGTGCTGTCTGCTCTCCCTTGTTCTGAAGAAAGCTGAGTTCAAGGTCTCACCCCTAGATGAGGCAGTTCATTTTTTTAATTTATTCACCTCTGCTGCTTTTTTGTGTGTTTGTTTTTCTAGACAGGGATCCGTCTCCATTTTCTGAGCCGAAATTCCCAACGGAATGTTTCTTCCTCACCCTGCACGCCCACCACCTGTCCATCCTGCCCAGCTGCCGTCGGTACATCCGGAGGCTGCGAGCCATCAGGGAGCTCAACAGGTTGGGTGTTTGATTTTCTGCTGCCTCAGAGGGTCCTGGCAGCCCCCAATGTCCTCTGCCCACCAAGTCCAGGAAACTAAATGGAATTAGAAGGACAGTTTGGGTGGAACTGTTGCTGAGTACAGATCACCTCAGTATCTGTTAACGCTGCTGCTTTTGGTCCTTGGGGATTTTTGGGTGTGTTGAGGGACTGTGGCTTGAATCAGGAATTCAGATAATAGTGAGGTGGAGGCTGTTGGTTACACCAGGCAGCTCAGGCTGGTGAGAAGACCATTCTCTTTAAAAGATAACTCTCTTCAGATCATTTTGATACTTAACACTGTTAATTACAAGTAATCTGTGGTGTAGCTGGCAGGTCATCCGTGCCTCAGGCTCTCTGACAGCTGGAGCAGTGCATGTAAAGTTCCACGTGTGATGTGATTTCAGAAACAAGACTTTGTTAGTCCTGCCTGAGCTGTTTTGAATGTCCTAGACATTATTTACCTTTTTCCTCTCAGCTCCTGAGGTGGGAGAACTCATCATACTTTAGGGGAGAGAAGCCTTCAGCAACAACCTCTTAATATTGTTTGTGCACATGTAATTCAGCATAAGGTTTACTGTTTTAAAAGTCATAACTCACATATACATTATGATGTGGGCATGAGGATACTCCTGTTTTCCATTTCTCTTGACATCCATTCAAACAGGTTTTTGTAGTTGCTGAACGTCGAAGAATCCTCTGTTAAAATTAGAACAGATTTTTGTATCATCAGTATTTTCCATTGTTTAGAATTGCACTCATTGCATTTTGGTAAATGTTCCTTGGCAGTCATGCCATGAGTTCATTACTGGATTTTTGGACTGCATTTGAAGTGATTTCATTTTTAAGGCACATGCAGGCCAAGAACCTGGGAAGCTGCAGAGAGAGCGGAGCGGGAAGAGTCAGCTTATCTTAAAGGAAAGAGTATTTTCCTATAAACAGCCTGTGGATTACTTGTAAAACAGCCATATGTTGGCTTGAAAAAGGAATTGCTGCTTTCTCCTTATTTAGAATTGCTGCCCAGGAGTTGCTGATGCAGCTCTGCCTGTCCAAGGGTGCAGAGTGAGGAGCTCTTGGCTCTCCTGGCAGCAGCAGCAGGAGCTCAGGGGTCAGTGTTTTCCATCAACTGCTCAATTGCAACACTGGGCAGCGTCTTTAGGTGTTGTTAATAAAGAAATTACACTGGATGTTGGTCTGCTTCAGCCAGAGATTGGTGGGGAAGAGGATTTGTGTTTAGAGCAGGGATGAAAAGGGGCTGTATTCATGCAGTTCAGTGTATGAGCTTTGTTCTGATCAGCTGCCCCTCCTAAAGAGGACTCAGATACAGGCATATGGAGGATTTTTTTAGTGTAAGTGGTGTGTGTAATGTACATTTGAGTTCTCTCTTCTGTTGGGCAGAGTGAGATGATGGGTAAGAAAAGGGAGGAATGTCAACCTCCTTGATTTCCTGGTCCTTACACTGCCAGGGAGACTGTAGATTTTTCACATACTGTGCTCCTCTGCAAGCCTGAATTTTCTGAGGAGTGGAGCATAAGAAGGGTAGAACAGAACTCCAAAAAGTCATTTGTAACACTGGAAAGTGGGAAGTTACACAGGATGCAGACTTTTACCTTTCTCATTTCTAACAAGACCTGCTGTTGGCCACCTTTTCCTTCTTTAGCTGATTTTGTTTTCCATTTTTCCTTTCTGATACCAGAACATGAATGAAATCTCCAAATATCTCATTATTAGCTGGACCAATCCTTCCTTGTGGTATGGCAAATTTTAGGTTTAATTTTCATGACACCATTTTAACCTTCCTTTAGCATGACCACAGACTTCAGTGGGGGGAAAAAACCCCAAAACCAAACCAAAAAAAGGCAATTTTTCCCCCTTTTTTTTTAATAGTAAAATTAGTTTGTGAGGCAGGATAGAGCCCTTGTGTGTTCCATCCCTTTGGTGTCCCTGAAAGGCGTGGATGTTGGAGCCTGTGTGTGTGGTGAGTGCAGGCTGTGCAGATGTTTAATCTGCATTTACAAAAGCAGTTTCTTTTTCTTGTCATGCTGATGGGTAACTTCCATGGAAATGATGGGCTCTTTTAAATACAGATAGGAAGGTTAAATGCCTGGTAATGGCAGCACATTTCCCCTCTGTGTGATAACCTGCCTCTGCCTTTCAGGACTGTGGAAGATTTGAAAAACAACGAAAGTCAGTGGAAGGATTCCCCTCTGGCCACCAGGCATCGAGAGATGCTGAAACGGTGCAAGACACAGCTCAAGGTCTGTAAGTGATTCTGTTCCTGGCTAAATGCCTTTGTAGCCTGTCAGTGTGTTGACTTTAATGTTTAAATGCAACTTCTCGCTGATGAGGCTTGACAGTGGTTGGGTTTGAACCCATGACCCACCTGAGAGCTGCAGGAGGTGACACAATATAACATCAGTGGTGACTTTAAGGTTCAAAGTAACACCAAGATTCACTTAGTGTTCTTCAGAAAGAAGAAAATTGGATGTTTTTTATTGGAGAGAGAGCAAAGGGACTGTGCTTTGTTCAGAGGCAGCTGTGTGTGCACAGTCCATGCCCAAGCAGGAACTCTCGAGTCCCCAATCTCAGGGTTCCTGCACAGATGAGTAAGCTGGGGTGCCCTTTTCTGGAGGTTTGTATTGCTCAGGTCTTCCTAGCACCAATTGGCACAAATTTCCTGAGCTGTAGCACCGAAATGACTTTAATTGCACATTTTCCCGCTTTGATACCTTTGTTACTTCTTTCATTGTTGCCATAAAGCTTGGAAAAGGCACCTCTGCCCCTGCAGCTCTGAGTCACCTGTGACTGACTCGCTGTGCTGGGGCCTGTGTCCCCTGCTCTGAGTGTGCTGGGAGAACAAAACCCCTGGGGAATTGTCGTGATGCACACATTTATTGATTAGCTGGGAGAGGTTCGACCTTCCTTGATGTTGTCTTGCCCTGGATGAGTTTTTGTGTGCCTGTTCTGCAGAAACTGGTGAGGTGCAAGGCCTGTGCAGACGCCGGTTTGCTGGATGAAAACTTTCTCAGGAGATGCCTGAATTTCTATGGCATGGTGATCCAGCTGATGCTTCGCATTCTAGACCCTGCCTACCCCAAGTGAGTGTTGGGATTACCTGTATAAATTGTATCAAAGATATTCCAGCCCATGTTTGATTGCTCACTGAATGTAGCAGTTGTAGAACGATTTTTATTTACAGCATCTCCACTGTTATTTGGTTGTTATTTTATTTATGTCAGTGACATACATTCTTATTAGAGTATCTTATTAGAGTTTAAGCTCAGCTGGGTTTGGGGGAGCACCCTCAGGTATTTTGGGACCCTTGAAGCACTGACATGGAATTTTAAGAAGTCAGTTTTGGAACTACTATAAAGCGTTCCCATAGGACAATTCCATAGGACACCACGGGGCACTTTCTGCTTAACCCTGCTGATTTACTGTCCTGTTTGTTCTCTCTTTTATTCTACAGCATAAAACTGCCTTTAGCTCCTGAGGTTCCCAAGGTATTTGCAGCGTTGCCAGAGTTTTACGTGGAAGATGTCGCCGAATTTTTATTTTTTATTGTACAGTAAGTAAAGTTATATCTGAAGGAAACTTGTACTGTCACTTGCCCCTGTAGCAGGTGGCACAAGCATAAATTCAGGGTGCAAAAGTGGGTTTATAGTTATTCTGTAGTTAATGGTCTGGTTTTGAACAGAAGCCATAAGAGTATGGAATGGCAGCATTGCTGCAGCTCTAATGCCTAGATGAGCTCCAGAGTCCCTTCTAACCTAAATTTTTCATGGAAGACAGTTGGGTTCCCTCCCCAGGAATTTTCTTTATGGTTTGCAGTGAGACCTTTTGATCTTGTGATATGTTAAATCATCACTAGAATAGTATTTTTAAAAAGCCAGAGCTTAAGGAGTAGAACATGAGAGTTGGGGTTTTGCATTTAGTTTTCCTTCTCTCCCTGTTCCCAGATATGCTCCTCAGGTGCTGTATGAGCCCTGTACTCAGGACATAGTGATGTTCCTTGTTGTGATGCTGTGCAACCAGAACTACATCCGAAATCCTTATTTAGTGGCCAAGCTGGTGGAGGTGATGTTCATGACAAATCCAGCTGTGCAGCCCCGGACACAGAAGTTCTTTGAAATGATTGAGAATCACCCTCTCTCCACCAAATTGTTGGTGCCCTCCTTGATGAAGTTTTACACAGGTAAGTGCTTTGTCTGTAGCTCACTGAGTGCACAGTGGTGAGTACTCGAAGGCCAAAGGTTGTGTTTGATGTGGTAACCATGAGAAAAAAACAGCACAAAAAACCCCAACAAAACCAAAAATTGGTAGATCTTGGGTCTTGCGAAGACGAGGCTTTATTGCTCAGGAACTGGGGGCAACAGCATTTAGATGGGACCTTGAGAATTCCAATCCTTCCACAAGCTGCTGTGCACTGGCAGCTGCAGCACTGTAGATCGATGTGACAGTTGGTTTTGTGGTGTTTGGATTCCCAAATTAAAGCTTTTGGTTTGCTTTTTGCTTTGCTTGTAAGGCAGCACTGGGATTGTAGAACTCCCTGTTGTAGTTTTGCTGGTCCTGTAGATTCAGATGCTTCAGAAGAGTTTTTGCACCGGTAAAACCAACTATTTTTGTTGGTCGGTTCCCAGGTCTGTTGTCTGTTCCCAGAATTTTCTTAGTGAAATTTTAGACTGTGGGATGAAGAGCAGACTTGAATAGAACAGGAAGTTTTGGTTTCTGAGGGTTTTTCTTCAGAAATGAGGTTGGGTCTGGGTTAGAAAATGTACAGTGCTGCTTCTTTTAATGGGGATTACGATGAAGACTTCTGAATGGGAATTGAATTCTGTCTCTTAAAGCTTGGTGCTCGCAGCTCATCCCACTGGAGGCAGTGGGGAGAGACGTGTGCTGTGGGGGAATCCTGCTGGGAGAGTTGGGATTTCAGTCCTGGGATCTGTGCTCTTTTCCAGACGTGGAACACACCGGAGCCACGAGCGAGTTCTATGACAAGTTCACGATCCGCTACCACATCAGCACCATCTTCAAAAGCCTCTGGCAAAACATTGCTCACCATGGTACCTTTATGGAGGAGTTCAAGTGAGTAAGAGGTTGTGTCTAGCACTGCTCCCTGCCACCAGGCTGCTCGGGCAGGGACCTGAGGAGTCCCTGCCTTTGGGAATGGGTGATGCTGCTTTCCATTGTCCTGTACATGGCAACCCCTCCCAGTAGAACTGGAGTGTTTCTAAGCTGAGCTCTGGACACCACAATCACCTTGGCTTTGGGGAATGGGAGCGTTGTTGGAAATATTCAGTGCAGGAGTGTTGCTGGGGTTGCAGTCTGCTCTGCAGGCCCACCTGCTCTGCCGTGATACCTGTGTTTCGATGTTTTCAGCTCTGGGAAGCAGTTTGTTCGCTACATCAACATGCTGATAAATGACACAACTTTCTTGCTGGATGAGAGTCTGGAGTCCCTAAAACGTATCCATGAAGTGCAAGAGGAGATGAAGAATAAAGAGCAATGGGACCTGCTGCCCAGGGTGAACAGAGCTGTTTTTCAAAGTGCCCTTTACTTATTTTTAATTTTTTTAATACAAGACCATTAAAACCCACTTTTTAATAAGGGGCAGCACCAAAGAGCTGCTCGTGAGAAGCGGTTCTCGATGCTTTTTCTTGCTGCCAGTATGGCCGTGGTCACTCTGGATGACATTCTGCAGAAAACCATCATTCTGCCTGGTTATGTTGTGCCTGGCAAAGAGAGTGGTGTGAAGTGGAAATAGTGTAACGTTTCAAATTGCTGTGCACTTAATTCTAAGTGGAGAAACCGAGACTTTAACCTTCCTGAAGGAGGTTTGGGAAGATGCTCGCCAGTTGAATTGACTTCAAGGAGTAGAAGCTTTTATTTTGTTAAGGCATTGATCCTTGGTAGATTTGATGCAGACAATTATAGTCCTGTACCTCAGAGCTCGGCCTGATTAAACAATAATTGTGTGTGTTGACCCACCAATGTCGGGTATTTCTGTTTTAAGGTTATTGATTTTAAAAAAACAAACCAAAAAGTACAAAAAGAAAAGCTATAAAATCCTGTTTGTTGAACATATTCTGGTTTGCTCTTCTGAAGCCTTTCTTCCTGCCTGTGCCTACCAGCAAGGTAAAGCCATTACTGTAGTTACAAAATGAGCTGGTACATCATCTACAGATTGTTCCACCGGGGAGTGTTTATTATTTATGGTGGTGCATAAATTAGAGAGAACCTCATTTGACTCTCAGATCCCAAGCTGGTTTTGAAGTTATTGGCATTTGGATGGAGAGGAAGCATAACCCAGTTCTGCAGCTGTGAGGAGCAGTTAGAGAATGTAAACAGACTCAATAACCGTGGGGGCCTGTGATGCCATTTGCTTTCATCCTCTAGAGTTGCAGAATTCAGGAGGATTGGTGCAGACATTAGGACTGGGTAGTAAAAGCGAGCAGCTGTACCTTAGATTCAGAGGTGCCTCACATCTGTGTTTGAGTTGCTGCCTGTTCTCTTGCCTAGATGCCGTTGGCACTGTGGCTGTGAGGGGCTGTGGGTGCTGCTGGGGGAGCTGTGACCGCTCTGTGTTTGTTTGCAGGACCAGCAGCAGGCGCGGCAGTCGCAGCTGGCGCAGGACGAGCGCGTGTCCCGCTCATATCTCGCCCTGGCCACAGAAACTGTTGATATGTTCCATATCCTTACCAAGCAGGTCCAAAAGCCTTTTCTCAGACCTGTAAGTCCTTCTCAGGTTTAAGTTGGTTTCTTGCTTCTCTGACATCTCTGGATAATAACCTGGAAGTGTTTGGTAGCACTTTGTCTCCATTCTTTTCTCCTCCCCTTTCTCCAACTCATTAAAGCCTAGTTGCTGTTGATGTTATTTGATGTGAGAGCATCACCTGAGTCACTGGGATGGTGTCATCCTTCTAGGCAGAAGCTGTTTGCATGGCATTTCTTAATGGCAAACATGCATAAAGAGCAGACACTTCCTACAAGCCTACAAAGGAAAAGTGTATTGGTTAATAATTCCTGATCTTGCTGTGTGCAAATCCAGTGATAATCTTCACTGTCACTGCCTTCACACTTTGATCTCGTTTACTTTGCCTTTGTAGGAGCTTGGACCACGACTGGCTGCTATGTTGAACTTTAACTTACAGCAACTGTGTGGCCCCAAGTGCCGTGACCTGAAAGTCGAAAACCCAGAGAAATATGGGTTTGAACCAAAGAAGCTGTTGGACCAACTGACGGACATTTACCTGCAGCTGGATTGTGCTCGCTTTGCTAAAGCAATTGCTGATGATCAGGTGGGCTCCAGAAGGATGAGGGGAAGGGCAAAAGCACTGTGGACAAACAGGACTCTGCAGAATACCCTAGAAGTGTTTCATCTGTGTGCTGCCAGCCACTCTGTCTTCTACATCTGCAGTTTGTTTTCTTTCAGCAGATCGTCTCTGTTCGTATTCTGTCTGCTCGTTGTAGATGGATGTTCCCAGTGTTTTGCAAACTTATAAACATACATAAATATCTATAGCACTTCGCACACAGAGGAAATTTCCTGAGCTGCTTATTAGCTACAGCCTTGTCGTAAATTAGCAGAAGTACTTTGTCCCTTTGCAGATGGCACAGGGAGTTTTGACTCCCTCCCCCTTCCTCATCAAAACAGCTGGGACAAAGAGTCTCATTTAACACATCAAAGTTCATTAACAGTTTGCAAATTGTATCCCCTCTGATATCACTTTATTAAATGGCTGTGTAATAACCTGACAAAGCCCAGCATGAATGAGACAGTTAAGGACACCTTTGAACTCCTCATGGTACCATTAGCAGCAAGATAAGCTATTGCTCACCTCTGTGTCCTTGCAGAGTTGTCTCAACTACTGAATTACATCTGTCCATGCCTGTGTGTTAAAATACAAACTTTTCAAAATACAGAGGGGGGAAAAGTGTTGTCAGTGGCTCCTTGAAGCTCTAGAGGAAGCTGGTTTACAGCACAGGAGGCTGTGCTTGCATGTCTAGTGAGCAGCAGTACTGGGGTAACTCAAGATTTTCTGTAATTATTTAAGTTCTGATAATTGCAGATAATATCAGGAACACTTCTGAAACAGCCCTTATGCATCTGCATGTGTATAATGAGCATTCTGTGCATTTTGATGCTGGTCAGTATATGAGAAAGTGAGGGTGTTATCCATCATTCCTCCATGGCAGCCACAGCAAACACACACACTGACGTAGGGGCTCGAAAGAAAGAAGCCTGCGGGTGTGGGAACTGGAAAAAAGCCCCATTAACAAAGTGGCCCTTCAGAAAAAAGGAGTGGGGGGAGTGAGCAGTATCTTGGAAACTGTCAGTGACAGGAAAGAACCACCAAGGAAATGTGTGGCTGGTTAATGGCTGCTGGGATTGGGAGAACAAAACAAAACAAACAAAAAGTTGCTTGATCATGGCGGGGTCTCTCTAAAGCAATTTGAGCCGTGTCCCATTTGCAAATCCCAGCACGTTGGAGAGGGAATCTGCAAACGTTTCTGCAGCCCCGGGCATGTTGCCACAGCTCCGTTCTCTCTGCACTAGAAAGGAGTTTGGGTGGGCACTGTGTGTCCCGAGTGCTGAATGGCATTGCTTGGTGCCATGTGGGGGAGATGAAAGAAGTGAGGCTGCGTTGAACACTTCAAAAATCCCAAGGGAAACAGAAATCTGTGAGACTCACTGTGTTTTGTTTTGTCATGTAATTCAACCTTGCACTGCAGTGTAAATAGTGTTTTTTTATTAAAAGGTTTACATCAAAACACGGCACTGTGAAGTTAAAAGGAAACAGTGTCTGTAGAACAGAAGCAGCTACAAAAGTCCTTCCGTAACTCGATTTTTCACATGAGAGCAATGCTTGCTTTGTGGGAACTACAGGATATGCATTTGGTCTCTCTGGATATTCCTACTGCACCGGTTGGCAAATCTCCAGCATTTGCTCCCTCTGAGCTGCCTTACTATTTTTGCAACATCATGGGGTGGCTTTTCTGTTAGTTCTTCTTTGGATTAGGAGAAAGAATCACTTCTTTCCCAGTGCTGCCTTGCACATTAACAGAGAAATTAAGAAATTAAAAAAATTAATTCATTTTGTGCTGTGTTTGCAGCCAAGACTTGTGAGAACAATAATACAGACAGGAGAGTGGCAAGACAGATGTTTTGTGTGAGGAACAATCCTGATAATCATAGTCAGCCTCTCTGAGTGACTTCCTCATTTTCTTTAGGTGATGTTGCCTTTTTTTGGTCCTGAACAGTCCTACAGTGGTGATGACTAGTAAAAAAAAGAATCATAAGTGTACCCCAAAGTTGACCTTTTGGTGCTAGATGAAATGTTACCACATACTGCTTTTGAATCTGATGTAAGCTTGAGGTTTCATCGATCCCTTCTTCTGCAGTTTTAAAAGTGCATTAAAATATCTTCAGCATTTTTATGGCAGGTGAGGATCCTACAACTCAGCAAAGTTGTCTTTTTGTGCTTTGCTTTTAGAGGTCCTACAGTAAAGAGCTCTTTGAGGAGGTTATCTCCAAGATGAGAAAGGCTGGAATCAAGTCCACCATAGCAATAGAGAAATTCAAACTGCTGGCAGAGAAAGTGGAGGAAATTGTTGCCAAGAACGCCCGTGCAGAGATTGATTACAGCGATGCTCCGGATGAATTCAGAGGCAAGTGGAGTTTCCTAAATAGTGACTGTCTGGAAGAGGGATTTGGTTTGTTACTTCAATTCTAAATGTTAATAGAAACTTAGATATTATTTGTGAAGCCTTGCATCCTGCCCTATTACAGCTAGATAGGTAAGTAAATAGAGAGAGCTAAGAGTTCCTTTGTTTTTCCCTGGGATTGTCCAGTCCTAGCCATCCTTTGCTTACATGTACTTGAAAACGGTAAAAAACCCCCCCCAAATCTGAAAATCGGGTGAAAATAGCTAATGAGGAGACACCTGTGCCCTCAGATCCGCTCATGGACACCCTGATGACTGACCCTGTGAGGTTGCCATCCGGAACTATCATGGACAGGTCGATCATCCTGAGGCACCTGTTGAACTCATCCACTGATCCTTTCAATCGTCAGACGCTGACGGAAAACATGCTGGAACCAGGTACTGTGGAGCAGCTGGAACTGTGGGCTGGGGGAAGCGCTTTGTGGGCAGGTCTGTGCTTTCAGAGGACAGTGGTAGAGGCAACAGTTCTTTCATCTCAACTTGCACAGAAGAGTTCATTCCTTCTGCTTTCCCTTTTTCTATGGGGGGAAAAAACCCTCACAGCCCTTCATAACTACTGGGTGAGAAATGTTATGATATATAAATGAATCATTCACTTACCCAAAGCTGTGCAGAAACTGCATTGAGGGAGAAGACAACAGTAGTAGATAATCCTGATCAGGTCACTAGAGAAGAAATCTCCATTGATCATGAGGAGCTCTCTTGTAGTTGTATTACTAAGTAATTTAATCATTCTTTTTTCTTTTTTTTTACCCTATCAGTGCCAGAACTTAAAGAGCAAATCCAAGCCTGGATGAGAGACAAGCAGAATGACCATTAGGAACTCCCTTGCAGTGCACGCCAACAGCAGTGGGGAGAGCAGGGCGTGGGCTGTTGTGGCAGTAGTGGAGCAGAAACACTTGGAAGCTGTTATGGGATTAGCACGCCCACGGCACTGACTTCAGTAGTGACCAGGAGCATGTGGCCGAGGAGAAAAGCAGCTTAATTCTTGTACATATATTTAAGTGATAACGATGGTCAATAACATGGAGGACAAGCTAGGAAGTTGCTTATGTTACAAAACTGTCCTTCAATATGTCACATTTTGGAGTTTTTACAGCTGAATTATTTTAGCAAAGACGAATGGATCAGGGCAGCATCCCTTCAACCTTGTTTTTTACCGCCAGATATCCGTTAATTTGATTGTGGTTAGAACCTTGGACATTTTGCTGCTAAAGTAACTTTTTCCTCTTTCCCTCCCTTCTTTCTGTTCCACCCATCAAACCTGCACTGCTGTCTCTTTTTTTTTTTTTCTCTTTTTTTTTTTCTCTTTTTTTTTTTTTTGTAATGCAAAAAAAACCCCCAACAAACCCTGTGAAAATCAAAATCATTCCCCTGCCCTCAAAAGAACATATTCTGTGCGATAACTGTGCCTGCAACAAAGTGTTCATCTTGGGATCGTATTTTTATATTACACTCATCCGCCTATTTGGGTTTTAATTGGTGTTAGACACAAGGATCATTTCAAAAAAGCAAAGACTTCACACACGGATTTTGATTTCCATTCCTTTACGTTGATCAAGACGCTCTGGTATTTGTGAAAAGCCTCGAGATAGAAATATGTTAAAACAGCTGCCATGAATGAGATGCTTGGGAATACCAGGATTTCAGTGACTTTTAAACAAAAGAAATACATTCTTTCAATGCTGCAGATATGATATATGCTAACTGACAGTTCTGAGCCATTCGAGCTTGTCCACAGAGAGCAGATACTTTTATCCTTGGAGGCTGCAGTTTGGGGCAGGGGTCATTTTTTTTATGTTGCTACCAATTTGTATCCATGGCTTGGCCTTACCAAAGCAGAAAAGGGTGCAGGAAATGTAGAATTACATTTTTAAAAAAAAAAATGAAAAAAAAAAATATTCACAAACATTTTTGTATTACTGCCCCCTGCATATGATACTTGAATTTCCTTTTTAAAAAGGATTTGAAACCACAGTGTTTTAAAATTAAGTCTGAAAAAACAGGTTGTTTTTCTTTTATTTGTTTTTTCGCCGTGTCTTCTGTTCAATTCCTGACTCTCTTGAACTACAATAAATGATACACACTCGCACAGGATGTTTGCTGGGTCTTTCTTCGGGAGCGTGTCGGTGAAAATATAAAACATACAAATGGTTGGGTGGCTTTGTTCAGGTTTGCTGATATGGTTCAGGATTGGAGATAACTTAGTAAATTCTGTGTAAAATGTCTGTGCACACAGATACCAGCAATACTTTGAAGTCAGGAATGTTCCTGGCAGGTGCCACCGAGCACCTATTCATAGCGCTGGGACAGCTGCTGGCAGCTCCAGGGGGACTTTGGGGCAGGTTATATATAATCCAGGGTTCACCTCTGAGCTGTGCAATTAACTCTAAATTATTAAATGTGAAGATATAGTGTGGGGGGGGTTGGGGGTTTTTTGTTTGATTGATTGTGGGGGTTTTTTTCAGTGGTGCTTCCCCCTGCAGAGTGTGAACGTGTGTGTCTTTACTCCACGGGAGGAGGATTCCACAGCTGGTGTCTGCCTGGACTGCTGGAACAGTTTTATAATTATAACCTTGACTCCTTCCACAAACTCAAATCCCCCTCTTCTTCCCTCTTCAAAAGTCACAGAACAAAGCCTGCTCTGCTTTTACCTGCAGGCTGTCCCTCAGCACCCACACCCTGCCTGGATTCTGCTGTGCTGTGGGTGTGGTGAGCTGTGAGCTCTTCTTTGGGGAAGAGGGAATTTCTTTGTGTATAAAGAAAAACTCTTACATATTTCACTGTCCCCTCTTTATTAAGAATTATTGAAAGAAATCTCTAGAAACATCCCAAAATTTATTCTTTCTTTGATGGAGGGCAACTGTCCACGGTGTGTATTTGTATTTATTGGAGAATGATTGAACTGCTATGGTTTCACATTATGGCTTTTTTCCTGCATGTTAATATATATTATTTTTATTGACAGACTGTGAATGTGTTGGAAAGATGGAAGAAATGCTTTCTTCTCTAATTTTCTCCAGCTATTACCAATTAGACACACCAGCACCTTTGGTGAATAAGGAGCAGTCTAATAAAATGAGAAGAGCACAAGCAGAAGTAATCCAGCCTTAAATTAAAACCAGCTGGTTGCTTTAGTGTAGCCTGTACAGGGCTGGAGGTCTGCTGCTCTCTAAGAGTTCTTGATATTTTACATTTGAAATGTAACCAATAGCAAAGAGGTTTGTGAATTTAAATGTTTTACCAAGAATTCTGTATGGGTAGCTGTTTTCAATAAAATGAAAATTCTATATTTTTATTTTTTGACAGGAGGAAGTAGGAATATTTACCTTTGCTGTGGGATGTATTAACCAAGACAATGCCCTTCAGAATCCGAATTTATTCTGCCATTGTGTCAGGCTCTGACCTGAGGAGTATAAATAGCAAAGTGCATTACTGGAATGTTTTGTCTAATTATGGCACACATCTATCATTTGAAAATATGTCAATGCAGATATTGCACAAGACACAAAGGCTTGAAATAAGTGGCCCAAACAATTTTATCTGGAGAACTAGCATCGAGTATTTCAAAGGTGTGAGCTCAGACAAGTGCTTTCCCAAATTCAGCTCTCAGGGGCAGAATAATGGAATGTACTTTAACAGGAGCAGCTGGAAAGTGCCATTCTATTGCTCTCCAGGCACAAAAGTGAACCAAACCCCTCTCTTTCAGGGGACATTTGAGGAACTGAAAAGCAAAGCTGACGCCGGATTAAAAATAAATCTCCCACAAAAGCATATCAGTTGTGGGACAATTCTTAGTTTAATTAATTTAAATGCTACCTGCAGTTTTTTGTGATTTCCCTTCCCCATTAACATGTCATTTCCCTTCTTCAATCCAACTGTAACCTCACTACAATGCAGAGATATTGTGTTAGAGATCACAGAAACCATCAGTGGTCGAGTTACATTTGACACTGCCCTGTATCTGCAGAATATAAACATGTGAGCTGGGAATGGCTCATCCTGGGAATGGGTAACGTTATACAAATGTTGCAAAATGGGCTTCTCTCGGAAAATTTTAATATAAGATCGTATCACTGGTCTCTACTTGTGCTCCAGCTCCAGACTAGAAAAATTCCTGGGGCAAGTGCTGATGTTACAGCAATACAGTTCAGCACAATTGATTCTATTATATCACAATTTATACTTATGTAAGGGCACAATTTACATCTCTGTCAACTCTCCCCTGCTGGCAGCAAGGACAGCTAATGCTGTTTAATAGCAGGATGACAACCCTGCTGTCAGCCACCAACAGATTTACTCTACCAGCCCCCAGGAGCCTTGCTCTACAGCATAGCTCTCTTTTCCTTATCACTTACCTTAAACCTCCCCTCTTGCCTGTGTTTAAACAGACTTCCCTGTTTTAGGTAGCATTTGAGTAATCAACTATATTTCTTTGTACTAATAAATGCAAGAAATTACTACTTACTTTCATTTTTCTGGAATAATAATGCTCAAGAACATTTTTCTTGGGCTGGGGACCTTCGTTGTGTGACTTGTCTTGAAAAGGAGTATCCTAAATTCTAGATTTAAGCACACACCTGCTTACAGGGAATTGGATGTTTCTGCTCTTTTCAGGGTTGTGTGGTGGTGTCAGAAACATAAAAGGAGTAAGAATGGCCCCTTTCCTGTAAGGGACTTGACAAGAACTTCTTAAGCAGGATTCACAAAACAATGCAGTAGAATTCCACTTAAGTACGTTTTTTGATAATTCTAAATTACCCAAGGATACCTAATTTTCAAAAATGATACTGAGAAGGCCATTCTGATTAAATTGAGGTAAAATGCCGAATTCTATAATTAAAAAGGCATCACAACCAGTTAGAGGAATACTTGAGCACCTTTCTACTCTGTACTTGAATATTTAAGAGGCATTTTCCTCAGCTCCCTTCGCAGTGAGTGACCTCCCAGATGCCACACAGCACGTCCTGCCCCTTGCTGTTTCCCAACGTGTAACTTGATTTTCCCTGACTGTTTCTGGCAGATTTTTCGAGCCCCTGTGATCAAATAACTGAATTAACGTCCTGGAGCTGTTCTGGGTGAGCCCTCCCCAAACTTGGGCATGAGACTGATGCAGGAACTGCTGTTCCTAGGAGACACTACACAAACTTTGCTGAAGGAAAATGAATCACAGTGTCTGTTGCCACGGAGGGTTACAGCACACGCCCGGTATTTGAACAGTTTGCAGGGGATTTTAAAACAGGGTTTGGGGTTTTTTCAGGCGTTTTTGCCTTTTTTTTTTCCCCAGGGAATATATAGCTGACCTAATTCTGCACAGCCCCAGGTGGAAGTTAGCACAGTTACACCACTTTAAAAACACCATTAAATCATCTTTTCTCTCCGTAGGAAGTATTCCAAAGTTCAAATGATGGTATGTATTTTCTAGGACAGAGGAAAGCCACCTATTTTTGATTTGTTGGTTCTGTGGCAATATTTCCCTAAAACCTCTGTTCAGCCATGGATTGTTTGGCTTTTGCATTTGTTGGTGTAACTGCAGATGAGGCTGGCAAGGGGAAATAGTCACTTTTCACCAAACAAACTAACACATTCTCCCAAAAATCTGAAATTTGAGGGACACAGTGTAGATTAACACAGCAAATAGCCAGGAGCCTGTGAACAAAAATAAACCTTGTTCTGAAACCACAAATCCCAGGTCCTGAATGTTCTCCACAGCTTAAATCCAATTCGTACGTGATGATATATGAAAAATATGTAATTAAAGTATTTCATATAATGTGTTCTTTTTCAAAATGCTTAAATACTTAAGCCTATTTCTAACAGGAGAAATTCTCAAAGTGCTACTGGAATGGAAGAACTTTACAGCTAATAATTGCCACAAAAATAAAAATTTACTATGAGAATATGCATGAAATTATGGAAAGTATGAGAGTTAATACAGCACTACTGACTAAATGTAATCATTTACTTAAAAATACAGTAGGAGCTCTACAAATATAATTCAGGCTGCTCAAAAAAGAGTTTTGAACAGGAGGGGAGGGGATAATTAATCCCTCCCCTCAGAGCTACAAGCCTTAGGCCTAGTTTAGGACTCCAAATCCCACTGAACCACACTGAACTCGGGGGCTGGGGAATTCGCTCCCTCAGACCCCGCGTTCCTGCAGCGCCCACCCACTTCGGGCAGTCGAGGCGGGGGCGCCAACCAGCGTCACATCACACCGTAACCCTGCTTTTTTCAGGCACAAGTGCCCGTTTCTCCGCACATTACGCCGTATCCCTGCTTTTTTTAGCTAGAAGCGCCCGCTTCCCCTCGCATCTCTGGGAACGCCGCGCGTCACCCTCACGCGCGCAGGGACACACCGCGACGGGGCGGTGCAGCGTCCGGGGGAGGGGCGCGGAGGGATCCGCTCGGGGGGCGGTGCCGCTGCGGTCGGGCCGTGATTGAGGCGCGGCGCTGTCAGGCTGTGATTGACAGCTCAGGGGGCGGGCTGTCGCCGGCTCCTCGCCGTACCATTGGCGGGTTGCGGCGCGGTGGGCGGGGCGGCGTGCGGTGATTGGCGGAGCGGGCGGCATCCCCCCCGCGGGGCGGGCGCGCAGTCCGCGGCCGCTCAGTGCGGGAGCGGCGCTGAGGCGAGCGCGGCGCCCGTTCCTCCCGGCGCGGCTTCGCTCTCCCTCCTCCCCTTTCTCCCCTCCCTCCTTCCCTCCCTCGCCCTTCCCGCTCCCTTTCCCGGCGGCGGGGGGGGTTCTCCCGGCCTCGGTGGAGGCGGCGATGGGGATGGCCGGGTTCTTGTCGTTGCGCTGCCGCGCCGGCTGCTGACCCCGCACCGCCCGCGTCTCCCGCGGACACCCCGCGCCAGGTGAGGGGGGCGCGGGGGCCGGAGCGGGGCGGGGGTGGGCGATGCCGTAATGCGGAGGGGGAGGCGGCGGGGCCGCCGTACGCAGCTGTGGGGCCCCGCGGAGGGATGGAGCGGGGAGCGGGGGAAGGGTGGATAGATGGATGGGTGGATGGATGGAGGGATGGATGGATGCGGAGCTGTCAGGGCAGCGACGCAAGGGCGTGGGGCCCCGCTCGGCCTTGTCATCTGCCCGACGCATCTCCGTCCCCCGGGACGCTTCCTTCTTTCCCTCCCTTCCCTCCCTTCCCTTTCCTTCCTTTTCCCCCGGGCGGCCGCTCCCCGGCCTTTCCCTCGGCCGATCCCTCCCGCCGTGCCGCGTTCCACCGTCCTTCTTCCCCCCGTTTCCAGCTGGGATGAGACGGAGGCGACAGTCGCCGGTGCAGGGAGGGGGAGGCACAGCCCTTCCTCCAGCTGGAGATGCGGGAATGTGAAAGGCCGGTGTTTTCCAGGCCGGTTTTTTGCGGCCCTGCGAGCGGCGGGTCCGCGGCCGGGCTGGGCACGGCACAATTCCCGAGGCAGCCATGTTGGGAGGATGAGCCGACAATCCCGGGAGCGCGCGGGGAGGCAGGAGAAGGGAGGGAGGGATGGAGGGATGGAGGGATGGAGGGATGGATGGAGGGATGGATGACAGGCCTGGCGGATTTGGGGTCGTTGGCAGAACGCGGGTGTTCAGTTGAGGGCGGAGAATTCGCCAGAAGCGGGTGATGGATTTACAGCTGTTTTCCGGAATGGAAAAAATGCGTTCGTACCAGATTTAAAAGGATGTTTCTCCTCACTTCCAGCGCCGCCTTAGCTCAGTTCTTTCTGCTGTTGCACAATGCGGTGTCGGCGTGTTGGTAAATAGCCATGTGTTCATGTGATCGGGTTTCAGGGCATCGCCAAGTTCTGCAGCACAGTTTGGTCTGGCATCTTCACCTGGTCCAAAGATAGCAGAGCGTGGCGTGAGTTCAGCTCAGGGATCACAGTGTCATCACTGAGCCTCAGAGCAGGACCTAAAATTGGCTTGGCTGTGGACCTCTTGTTCCTAAACCTCTGCTGCCCTGAACAGCTGTTTTGCTAACTTTCCACATACTAATCCCTGGGCTCGGTTTATTTCTTTAGAGCTGTTGTACTGATTAAGTTAAGCGGTTTTTTTGTTTAAAAGTTAGCACAGTCTCTGGTAGGCGAACCCTGTGCAAATATGACACAGTGGGTGGTTATTGTAAATAAAAGTGATTCTTCTTCATTTGTGATATATAGTGGGTTTTTTTATTTTTATTTGAGTGTAGAGATACAGATTCTGAACATTGCGACAAGCTCAAAGTGGTTGCAAAAGCAAACTTCTCTGAACATATAAATAATAATTTGACTCTAAATCCCTACTCAGCTTGTAACTTTACTTAAAAAAAAACACCAATATGTTTGTATTTTGACACTGCATAAAAACTGATTTGCCTAAACTTTCAAATACATCCAAGGATCCAAGTCTTAATGTTTCTTCAAATATTTGTGTGAAAGTCCAAATCTAGTTGAGCCTGTGAAGGGTGATTGATCAACACAATTAGGTTTGTCAGCTCGAATACCAGTAAACAGACAAGATACTTAAATGATTTGTTTAATGACACACATTAATATTAAAATCTCACTGTGTGATTTGCAGGGTGGATATCTTTTAATCACAGTTTAAAATAAGTGTGAAACCAGAGTGTAGGATTTGCCTTTGTGCTGATGGAGCTCCCCAAACACCTCGAATATCATCTGCCACCTGTTTTGGAGCCAGTGGAGTGTCACGTCAAAGCCTTCCTTACGCAGGCAATTCCCTGCCTGGTTCCTGATTGGATTCGTACAGACAGAACATTAAAAGAGACACAGCTCACAGACTCTTTCCAAGACATTAGGGGAATGATTCATTCCAGCATGGATGGCAGCCTTCTGAGCCTGTAATGAACATTAAAAAAAAAAAAAGCTGTCTTTTATGAATATTGTTCTTCTAAATCTGTGCCACAGACTGAATTGCATATTTTGGTTTGCTCTTTTTCAAGTTGTGTCTCCGCTCTGTAGTCAGCATTTTGTAATGGGAAGTGATACTACTGGGAACTGTGAACCTCGAAAAACCAGTTGCAATTTATTGTCTGTGATGCTCTGCAACTTGGGCTCATTTTCCCTTATTTTATCAATCTGTACATTGAGGGCAATGCTGCCTTTATAAAACATTACAACCACTTAAAGTTGCTGATAAGTGGAAAAAACCCTCAAACCCCCAACAGCTGAAACGTATGGGAAGCTTGGCAAAATATAATGGTTTTGGTGAATTTTCTTATTAAGGAAAATTAAACTTTGCACAGTGAATTGGTCTTCATAACATCTGAAATCCATGTGCAACTACAAGTAGGCATTTTGCTTACTTCAGCTATGAAAAACAGCAGAGTTGAGAAGAAAGGAGATTTAAAATTACACCACTTTAATTTTCCATCAGCACAAAAGTTAGAGTTGGGAAAAGCTGGTAATTGCAGAAGGCTAGCAGTTAAATTTTCATGGTGTTGTAGGTGATTTTGTGACCTGCTCTGTGAGAATTTCTTCACAGCCGTGTTTCAAACAAGGCTGTCATTTGGCTGGTGCATATGGAGGCTCTGGAGGTGTGATTTTCATGCTTTCTTATTGTGAATATGATGTTCAGAGGTACTTGAGAACATATATTTTAAAGCAGATGATTCTTTGATCCCACCCTCTGTTTGGCAGTTTCCTAGTTACCTGCAGAAGTTCGTGCAGTGTTCTGAGGGGTAGTTCTGTGAAAACATCAGAAAAAAGTCTTCCTGGGACTCTGCATTACGAAGGGGAAACAATCCCTGCGTTTCATAAACAATATTATAAGAACACGTTGGTTAAAGTAAATTGTGTCACCGTGAACTTGATAAAAAAGGACATTTTGCACTCGATTTTTGAAACTGTATTTCGGAAACAGGATGCTGAGTGGCCATGTACAGTAACATTCCTGTTTCCAGCAGCAGTGTCCAGGGTCAGTTGGATAATAGCTCTGGGCTGTGTCAGGATTAACCCTGTCACTTGGCTTTGGTGTGAGGGCACAGGTACTTATGCAAGGGTCCTGTTAGGGAGGGAGGGCGAAAATCCACACAGGGGATATTCCAGAGGAAAGTTTATAATGGAGCTGCAACTTTGATACTTTGTTGTACATGAAAGGAACCTCGGAGCAAAGGGAATGGAGCAGTGCTCCAAAACAGCCTGGAATCTTTGAGCACCACGGGAATTCATTCCCATCAGTTCTCTGCTCTGTTCTGTGTTTAGTTTTTTCAGTGAAACTTCTTAAAATTCCATCCCAACCCAAAGCTGACTGTGTGTCTGCCTCATTAATCATTGTTCTACCAGTTTGCTGTACTGCTGGCATTGAGATTCACTTGGCTTGCTCCTAAAGACATTCTTCTAGTCTGGTGAGATACCTCAGGTACCTCCTGAAATAAAGAATGCTTTAAATTACTCCTACTTGCTGGAGTAATTTAATGTCTCCCTTCACCATGTGATGGCATTAATGAAGCAATGCAATTTTATTAAAAACTTCTTGTGCTGTGTGCAGATGTGCCATAACTTGACTTAAGCACGTATGAGTATTTTTACCAGCTGCAGAACTTACTTTAGAGCTGAAATGCTTCCACTTTAGATCTTCTGGTAAGTTTTGTACTTCTGTGGCACTGTGATCAGAACCCTGAAATGAGCAGTCCACTGGGTGTGTGGTGCATGGATAACCAGAAAAGGAGATGTCAGGATTTCTGGGCCACATGTGATGACTTGTGCAGGGTCGAGCTCTGCCCCTGGTGACTCAGGTTCCAGATAGAAGTGACTGCACTGAACCAGAGCAAGGATTCACCCAGCCCTGAGTCCTGTCTTCAGCAGTGCCCATAGCAGATATTTAGAATATAAGGGTAAACCAACGATGGGATTGTGTTTCCTCACTGTAGTCTTCCAGGTTGTGAGTGTCTGTGCCATGGAGGCTTTCCTAGCCAAGGGGAGCAGCTTTCTAGTAGGCCTTGATGACTTTCTCTGAATCTACCTTCCTCCTTTTTGAGGCAGTTTCACTTTAGTAATCACAACATCCTGTGGCAAGAAGTGAAACTTCTGAATTGTTGACTGACTGAAAAACCTTGTTCTGATGGAAGAGGCTGGTCGAGGAAAATACAACCAAATCAATCTTTATTAACCCTGTGTTTGAATAGTGGCTGTCAGGGATAGTTTGGTGCAACTAAAGTGCTCCATCATTTGGATGTGGTGGGATTAGAACAAGGATTTTGATAATGAAGATGAATTTAATGGTGAACATTTGTCTGAAGATGGATAGTAATATTTACCCCGAAGGCAATAATTCTTGATTCCTCTTCTTCCTTACAGCGTGTCCTTTAATCAGTAGATAGACAAGTAGTTGTTGAGTTGTTATTTCCTTTGAGAAGAGGACTTTCCCAGGACTGCAAAGGGTTCTTTAAGGGTACACCCTTTTCTCTGGAGTCATGTGCATTGAAAGGCAGTGTGATATGGCCCATGACCCTTGTGGCAGTTTGAATGTTGTTGCTAATGCACTGGGCAGCCAGGGAACCTGGGGATGGGGTTTATGGTCCTGCCTCCTGCTGAAATCCAAGTAGCTGCGTCTTTACTGCTAAAATTATCTTTGTTAGGTTAAGCCTCACATATGTTGCAACCAGATCTTTATTTTGGTGCTGGCATCCCTACTTTCTGGGAAGAAAACCAAGTATTGAAAACAAATATTTGTACGCTTGAAAAGAACTGCCTCAGGTGGCAGAAACTTTTGACTGGGGGGCCAGTGAGCGGGTGCTGATAGTTGTGTTTCCAGTTCTGGCTTTGAGGTGACACCTTTTAGGGGGGGTCAGGGAGGGCGATCGCAGAGCAGAAACTGAAGTTATCAAATAACTTAGAACTTTCCTCATTTAATCAACGTCTTGAATGCAACAGCTGCAAATAACTAAATGATGTTTTTCTCTCTAGAAAACACCAACAAGGATAACTTGAAAGGCTGTTGAGCACTTCCAATCCCTTGACTGTGCCACGAGCAGCCAGGATGTCGGGGGCCTCAGTGAAGGTGGCTGTCCGGGTCCGGCCCTTCAACTCCCGGGAAACCAGCAAGGAGTCCAAATGTATCATCCAGATGCAAGGCAATTCAACCAGTAAGTTTATTTGAAGCTTCTAAGGGAGTCTTTCTTTCTCCCCACATTTCCTGCGTGATTCTTTTCTTTCTGTCAGGCTGAGTGCTGTGTGCATTTGTATCATCTGGAATTAATCTTTTGGGGATTCTGCTTTTCTGAGGTTGTCATTACAAATTGGATTGTCTCTGAATTTGACTAGAAAGTCTAAATCATGAATATCTCGATTTTGATGCTGTTATTTAAGGTGTTTGCTTGTGGTGAGCTGGAAATTCTACAGAAATATTAGAATACTGAAGTGAAAACCTTTTTGTTGACTTCAGTGTGTGGGAATATCATGTGAACTGACAGATACAGGGATACAATGCAGAGCACCACATGATAATTGTGGTGTAAGTCCTGCTTGGGTCTTGTGCTTTAGTTCTTGGTGTGCTTGTTCTGCAGTCTGTGCCTGTGATTATGAACATAATTTGAGTGAGAAAGCTGAGGGGAAAAGGATATCAAGTTTTATGCTTTCCAGAGTAGGTGTCTAAATGACAGCAAAATAACAGACTACAAAAACTCATCTTCTTTCCTAGCCTATTAGAAGTGTTAGGCTTCTTAAATAATTATTGTGGGTCTAATTTGGAGGGGAAGACTGTTCTGTGGGAAACTGAGTACGGGCACACCTGTTTTGTTGTTTGGTTGGTTGTATTTACATAGCTGAAGTCAGGGCAGTATTGACAGCATTTACAGTTCCTCATGTGCAGCCCAACAGCTCTGCCTCTCCACTGCTCTTCTTGGGGGAGTTTGTCATTGTTGGGTAATCAAGTAGAGTCATCTTGTCTGCAGCTGTAGGAAGCAGCACTCCAAGAGCACTGAGTTATTTTGCTGTCTGATTACTGGAGTATTTACTCCTGCCTGGTAACACAAAGGAGGTTTCACACAGGCCTCTCCCTTTTTTTTTAGCCAAGGTTGTACATCTGCCTGCTTCTGCCATGGCATTTTAAGTCCTGGTTGTGATCACTTAAATTATATACAGTGTTTATGATTTCGTCGGAAAACAGGTGTCATACAGAAGAGAGCTTGTTTTTTAGTGTAATAAACTCTTATCTTCAGACCTTCTGTGAAATACTACCTGAAGAAACTTTTTTGGGGTTGGATTTCAGAGTTTGGTTGTAAGATAGGGGTGGGAGGGGGACGTTTGAAGTCACCTCATGTAGAACAGGTGCTTGTATCCCATGATTGGATCCCAGTGTAGAATGGGAGAACTGCAGACTCCATCAGAGGCCATTTGTTATGGAAATGCCACCAGCTCTGGGCTCCAGCAGCACCACTGGGTGCCTCTGTAAGAGCTTTTCTTGCTGCAGTCATCACAGCAATCATTTTAGGTGCTTGAGGTGTCTGAATTCCAGGAGCCTGTGGAAACACCTTGTTTGTGGTGGAACAACAAGGGTGACAAGTCAATCTCTGGCAATTTGTTTGTCTGAGTTTGAGATGTGGTGTAGACCAAAGACACTGGTTCTGCTTCTGGGTCCTAGAGCTGCACCACAGTGACACATTGGGAATGCATCAGCTTTCAAAAGGAGAAAAGTACTTCCTGATTTACCTAGTTGGCAGTTTCTTTGCAGTTTTGAATCTGTTTTGGGCTCTGGAAATGTTCTGATCTGCAGCCTTCTGTTTGAGCCCTGTGGCTGTGACACAGACTGGCTGATGTGACAGATGGTCAGGTTGAAGTCATTGGAGCCCTTACAGACTGTGGGAAAGGAATCACCAATTGCAATAGTTACACCTTGTTGCAGTCTGGGGGGTATTTTTTACCTGTATTTCCCTCTTAGAGGAGAAACACAAGAAAACAATAGACAGAGGAGTAGTTTGAGCAGAAGAGGATTGTATAATAAAGGATATGAATAAGGCATTGTTTGATGGGGGAAAAAAACCTGAGCAGAAATCTTTGCTTCAAAGAATCTTCCCAACAAAGTTGTCTGACACATGTAACTTCAAGCTGAAATTCTTCTGGTAAGCTTTTGGGCTACGTGGAAGATTTGGGGGCACAAGTGCTGTTGCTATTTCTGCCAAAAATTCTTTCGTTTTCACGGTCCTCAGTTTTTTGCAACCTCACAGTTGTGTTATTGAACTCCTCATGATTAAGGGCTGAACTTGTTGACCAAAACCCGAGCACATAAAGGGACATTAGTGTATCTGAGACTCATATCTGATGAAGCAATTTGAAAATAGAGGGAATGCAATAGTAATTGTGGGCTGGGTTCCTGCTTCATACCTTCGGATGTGCTGACAAAATAATGGAGGCTCAGATATCTTGCCCCTGACAAGGTTATTTTGTCATTTGGGCACTAATCAGGTTGACAGGAGGCAAATCTGAGAGGCTGGTGGTATGCTGAGTAGTGACTATTTTAGGCCTCCAAGACAGTTAAAGTTCCCTTATCTTGGAATTAAAGCCTAATGGACTATTGTGATACGGGATTGATGAGACTCTGTGAAGTCTGATAGCTAAGAAGGGATTTTGGCTGTTACTTGAACTTTAATTCTGTGGATATTGACTGGCCAAGCTATTCTACAAATCCTTTGTGAGTCCTGAGTTTAAACTTTGTCCAAGTCTGAGTTTTGTGAATGTGTTGGCAGAGACCAAAGCATTGGGGTGAAAGTGAGGCAAAGTGCTCAGGATTTTGTTCAGGAAACAGTACAAAGATACAGATAATGAAATGTGTCACAGGGGTTCTCTATTTATGCACCATTTTTAATGACTATAAAAAAAGGAGTGTTTTTTGACATCCATAATAACAAAGTATGTTCTTGAAGTCAGAATGCCACGGGGGTTGCTGCCTGACATGCTGCTTTTGTTTGGCAGTTTTTGTGTGAGTTTGGCTGTTTACAGCTTTTGGGCTTGCCTGTCATTCACGGTGTTCTTGCCAGCAAAGCAAAACATCCTCCTGGCTCAGAAAGCTTACACTCAGTTTTGTTACACAGCTTAACTTTGCCTTAGAAGCAAAACAACGTGATTTTGTTGTGGGCTCCTACAGAATGTACTTGTTATCCTGTCCACCTTTAGTGGTATTTCCTCGTAGGAGATCAAGGCCTGTAGTCAACATCTCTATAATTTCTCAGTGTTTAAAAATGACAGTGGAGCTGAATACAGTTCTATATATGTCTTAATCTCAGAAAAAGAGAGTTCTTACAAAGGCTTTTAACCCATAATGTTTAAGGACACTGCCTGGGAGTAATTGGGACTTCTCTTTTTCTGCTGGAAGGAGGCAAAATATGGCAATTTTGAAACCAGTCCTTGAAACACAATATTCGTCTACTCTTCTAACATGACAAAAGTAAGGGGTTTTTTTCCCTTTGTGGTTGCAAAGGCATTGATCTGTAATGCAGCACCTTGCACCCAGAGAATTGCCAGTCTTTCTGTTTCAAAATCCACGTTGCAAAGCTGAGATTGTGCAGCCCAGCTGGAGTCACATGTGCTGACTGCATTTAGGGGCTGGAATTTGGCAGGAGGCCTGTGCTGCTCAGCTCAGATCTCATTGCAGATGGGATCCGTTGGAATGATGCTGCCAGGAGTTCTTCAGTGGACATGGGAGAAGTGGGGGTGGGAGAAGGGAAGCTAATGGAGGAATTCTTAAAGACAGGAGAAATTAGAAGCTGCAAAATTCTGCTATTTAAGTTAAACTGAGAATGCAAAATACTTTCCAAAGAAGAGGTAATGCCACCATCAAATTAGTGACTAAAAAACTATAGCAAAACAGTAACTGAGTGGGATTAGTTTAAGAAAAGGCCATCTTTTTTTATAATTATCACTTAGAAACCACCTTAAGAAACATAAGGTTTATTTTCAAAAGTACCTGCTCTGCAAGTGGATTCAATTGACTGAAATGCTTTGTTTTCATTTGGAGTTCTGTTCTGAGAGGATGTTCCTTAAATTACTGAATAGTTGATTTTTTGTGGCCAAACGCCCGAGTAGCTTTTTGAAATTAATAATATAAGAATAGTTTGGTTTAGAGTCATGGTTTTCAGCATGAGTATGTTTTGTCTTTTAACTCCTGCTTTTTCCCATTTTTCTTGAGAATGATTTCCACCAATGCACCCTCCCCACAAGGTATTAATTACTTATTGCCTGTCCAGTTAATTAATTGCTGTTTTTGTGGTGAGTGGGAGAAAGATTCTGCTGTGTAAGAGTTGGGGTGAAAGCTGAGCTATAGATCTGAGAGTGTTTTGTGTGTCAGTAGTTCTCGTGCTCATTCCTGTTGGGCTTTTCAAACGTAACAAATATAAACAAGGTTGGCAGCTGCTGCCTTGGGTTATTGAGCTGAAAAGCGAAGCTGTTCTGTGCCTAAAGACTCCCTGAGTATTGTGCTTTTTCTGGCTTGTTTTTTGTTTGTTTGAGGGTTTGATTTTTTTTTTTTTAATTTTTTTTTTTGGTGTGTGGAAGTGTTTTGATAATCCTGTCTGTAAATAAATAATGCATCAATAAAAACAAATGAAGACGAAGCAGAGGCTCAAGGCATTAACTACAAGATGGCATTTAGATATTAATCATACTAGCAGAGAGCCCAGCTAGCTGCTGCTTTTAAAAAGCTAATAAGTATGTAGAAAACTAAACTAATGAAGCAGGGAAATAAGGAAGTGTCCTACTTGGAATATGTCCTATGCAATTGATGTTGCATTAAATGTGCATGAATGAATAGATGAATGAAAATAGGTTTTAGCATCTTGTGTGTGCCAGTGAGAGAATAAAGCAAAGTTCTCAAACTATAGTTATGTGAGATTATTGTATTTTCTGGTTTGCCACAAACCATATTAGTGCAGAAATGCACCTGCAACCAGTCCAGGTTCTCTTGGAAGGAGGGAGTGCCACTGGATCCTTGGGTTAGGATGGAAAATGAGCAGTGTGGATTTTCACTCAGCAATAGTCTCTGCGTGTCAGGAATGCTGGAAGGTTCTTTTGTGGCTGCTGAAGGTGCTGGATGTTTAATAAAAGTAGGCCCAGTGGAGCAGTCCCATCTGCCAGCAACAATAGCTCCAGCTGCTGCTGTGGACACATGGCAGCCAGGTTCTCATCCAGGCATCCTTGGCATCAGAGAAACTTGGGAAGGCATTTTGGAGTTCATTTGGAGAGTTTGAAGGGAAAAAAAATATTTTTTGTAAAAGGGTTGGTTTATTTTTTTTCTTCCTGAGGTTTATAAACCTCTGGTTTAAGCTTGAATGCTTAAATAAATAAAAAAATTAATAGAGAAACATCTAAGTTAATTTTCTGTTTGGTTTTTTTATTTCCTTTTAAGATGTGTCCTGCTTTATGCAATTATTCTGGAGCAAATTAAAAATGCATGGGAAAGCAGGACCAAACTTAAAAGGCTTTTGATTTATTGCATGTTTGTCTGAACCAGTGGTATTTGAAATATAATACAAAAGTCAAAACTATTGAAAGGTTTATAGAGCAAGGTAACCTCATCAGTAATTCAGCCAGTTCTTTATTAGTCTACATTGACAGGGAATATTGATAAATTTTGCCTTTCTCATTGTTGTGTAGCTTTAAAAAGTAGTGACCTCTTTCAGAAAAGCTTTATCCTAAGGGGGAAAAAATATGGTTTGCTGGTATTTTTCTTTTTAACTCTTTTCTTAAAGAGGCACTGAATGGAAAAGAATCCCTGGGGTGTGTGTGTGCCTTGAGGAAGATAAGAACTTGGAGGGTTTTTGTCTAAGCAGAGTTTGGATAGTTTCATGGAAGAACTTGTCTCATGGAAATAATATTTAGTCTAAATTGCTGATGAAAAAAGTCCTTATAAGAAACTGGCTTTTATTTATGACTGAGTGAGTACATGTAGAAAGTAAAATGATGGGACAAAATTTTACCCATTTTTGACCAAGATGGACGAGCCACCTTCACTTAACCTGGAAAAGGAACATATATAAATTATATGTGTTAGAAAAATAGCATGGGCTACTGAGGTAGGAAAAGAGAGCAAAAGAGCTCATTGTAGTTGTCTTACCTAACAGACTTACTGGTTTTCTCTCCTGATGAGACATTTTCAATGAAAGTTCAGAATAGGTGGGATGATTAATTTTCATAGATAGATTTCAGTCTTGACTCTAAATCTGTCTTCTGAAAATAGTATTTTTAGATATCTCAAAAAATAAGCATCCCCCATTTCTGATGACTCGTGCCTGCCAAGAAAGCTTTGGTTCCTAAAGCATTCAGCTTTTTTTTCTTTCTTTTAAGTGTTTCTAGTGTTTTTTACTTGTGACTTGCACGGTGAGGTTGTCTTGGGCAAATAAACAGCAATGCAGGAACGTCACTTAACCCTTACCCTGATTTTTCTGGTTTGTAAATCCTTGTAAGTGGTGCAACCTAAATGAATGCCTGTCCAATATGATAATAGTGCCCTGCTTTCATGGTGGGTGTGTTATCAAAACAGGCTGTTTATGGGGAGATAAATTGTGTCACGTGGAGGATGCATGAATGGTCTTGTGGTTGAGGTTTGAAAGACAAGTCAAAGAGGTCACAATAGCAGAGGTTGCCCAAACTGTTCTAGTGACTGTGCTGTTCCCAATATGAGCATTAGAGCTCTCTGTGTTTTAGGGATTTCTGTGGCTTGTCTTAGTCACTGTCTCTGAATGCCCTGCAATGTTGACAGCTCATGTGTTTTGCTACAAGTCTTGAATATTTTTTTGGAGAAGAAATAAAAATGTGGAATTTCTTAAGTGCTTGGTTTGCCTTCTAAAGCCTTTCTCGTGATGGTATAAAAGCTTGAAGTGTTAATTCAGCTCTGTTAAAAAAAAAAAAAAAGAAGATGATTTATTTTGGAAGATGACTTTGGGGAGACGGGGGAAGATGAACATTTAATGATCTTTAAATGTTAGAGATGCAAATACCGGGCCTGGAGCAAGACTGTGGGATGACTGGGATGTTCCAGCTGATGTTAGATGCAGTTGGACTACATTATGTTTGGAGTTAGTATGGAACCAGAGCAGAGGGATAATGTTGCTGATGAACCTGAACAGTTGTGTCAGGGGTGAGTTCCCTGTGAGATGCTGCCCCTTCAGAGCTGGTGCCACCAAGTCAGGACTGGGCCTTCAGAGGGGATGCCTTTCATCAGATACTTAAATAACCTGCCACCTTTGAGCATGCAAGTGGAAGTAAAGAGAATGCAAATTGTTAATGGGAAGCACTTTAGGAATTGGATATTTTCACTACACAAGTCTTTTTAGATACGGTCTTAAGAACTGACTGAACCAAAATGCTTAAGAACTGATTCCCCGGGATTCCAGTGCTCCGGGGTGTTCTCTTAATGTAGTGCTGCCTTGTGTCTGAAGGTCAAGATGGTCTTTGGAGAGGCCTTGGCTCTTGGAGAGATGTCAAACCGAAGCAGGGGGTGAAGGGAGATGTTGTTTTACCTGCCCTGAAGCAGCAAACGTGAGCACAGAATTCAGCCTGAGCGCTCCCCCGGCTACACGGCCCTGCTGTGCTCCTTCTGCAGGAGCACATTCCCAGGTAACCCCCTGGCAGTGGAAGCTCTGCAGTGGTTTTGGGTCAGCTCTCCAGCGAAGGGAGAACAGTGTGGTTGGAGTGGCTCCTGCCTGGTGCAGAGCCTGCTGGCATCTCCAAGAACACCAGCTGTAGGGGTGGTATTTATAGCTCTGGGATCTGTAGGAGCAGCTGAGGATGAGAGTGGCTTTCCAGCAGCTTCTGTGAGCGAGCGTTTGCCTTGCCCCGGTGCTGCTGAGCCTCAGGCCCTCCCCCAGCCAACCTTTCTCCCAGTACAGGGCTGAAATTCCACAGTGGGGAGAGAATCCGGTTGAATTCCAAATGAGCTGTTCTTAGCTTCTGCTTGGTTTCCTTCCCTTTTAATGATTTGAAAAATGCAAACAATGCTTTGAAAAGCCAGCGCTGCTTCTCGGGCTGGAAGTGTCCATTTCCCTTCATTTATCTCTTGTAATAACAGCCCTGAAAGTCTGTCTTCTAAAAGCACTCTGGCCATAGATCTGATTGCAGCGTGTGCCCAGGGAAGGAGCCTGTGTTAAACGTGTCTTTGTGGTGTTATTCACGTTCCAGCAAATAAAGAATGCCTGCTCCACCCTGCTCTCCGTAAGGAACATGTTCCCATTGTTGTCATTCCAGTCTACAGATGGCACAGATATGTTTTCCAGACCCGTGTTTTTTAGGAGACCGTGTGTTTAATGTGAGTTTGGTCTTGTGGGGTCAGTTCTGAAAGCCCCATATTTTTTATATGGGTTGAATTGTTTATTCAGGCATCATCAAATAAAACAACTGCTTATATTGATTCAAGTAGAGTTTGGAGAATTCAATAGAGTTTGAATTCAGAAATGAATTGTTGGGTATTTATTTCCCCAGAAGTTCTGTCTAGACCAGCATGGTTTTTTTTTTAAATTTCTGGCTATTCCTTTAGTAATGATGGCAGGACATTGCTTCTCTTGCTACCTTTTATCTCTGGCTGTTGGCATTTGCTGGGAATGTGTGTTTGGGGTGGGTTGATGCTGCCACAGAAGGAATAGTTGAGGCTGGTGTGAAGCCTCTTCTCCTGAGATGAAATCTAATTTTTTTTCCCATGTAGAAATTGCAGAGGCTTTGTGCCCTCAGCACTGCCAGATGTGGGAGCAGTGTGGGAATGGCAAAGGTACACAACAAAGCAGGGCTGTGTTGCACAAATCCGGGAAGGTCGGTTTTTCCAGTTCCATACCTGACTCCCATCATAATTGAGTTCCATTTCCGATTGGCAATTGATTGTTTTGGGGTTTTTTATTTAAAAAAATCAGTCTGCCTGTCCCCTCACCCCCCCTTCCCAGCACAGACTGTGTACCAGCTAATCCCAGGATTTAGCCCAAGTTAATTCTGTCTGCTGGTGTTTCTGTGAGGGGCAGACTGCAGCAGGCAGTTCTCCTGGAGCTGCCCACGGTGACTAATGCCTGGCATGTCTGGTGGCAGAGTGCCCTGCAATGTGACTCTGGGCACTGGCAGGGGCGGAGCTGGGCAGGCCAGTGACTTGACTTTAAATGCACTGAGGGAGAAGAGAATAATTTCAACTCTTGCCTCTTGTGTGCTTTGTCTCTCTGTTCCAAGAGCTTGTTAGAAGGAATTGCGTGGATCCCCAGATCCTGGACTGCAGATAATTTCCAATCTGCCAAATTTGTGACTGCTGAGGAGCAGAGCTGACTGGGATGAAAGCAGATCAGGCTTGGACTGCAAATTCAGTGTCATAATCTGATAGGAGTTTGGAGTGGTTAAGAAGCACTTTTAGTCATTCTTTGTGCCTGCAAAAATATTTATGTGGCTGAGTAGATGGGAATGGAATGAGGGGGCTGATCTTGGCTAAGTTTCCTTGCTTTTGTGGTTTTTTTTTTTCCCTCCTCTCTGTAGGCTTCCCACTGTCTGTTTACTTGGTTAGTTTTAATGGAGGATGGAAGTGTTAAGTCCAGAAATGAAGGCTTGAAATGGGAATGTGTTTGTGTGTATGTTTAGGAAGGGGTGAGAAGACAGAGATTGCTGCTTCCAGTTGGAAATACCCTGGAAGACTTTAACTTTGCATCAGCTCTCAGTTGTGCTCCACACTCTGGTTATAATTGTAAAATAAAGTGCATATTTGACCTGTGCTTTTTTGAATTTCAGCTTCAGAAAATCCAGATTGGATTCTAAGACAAAAAATTTCAATGTCCAAAATGACAATAGGAATGCAAACTAATACATATTACAAAATGTGTGGGTACTGTTTCAGTGGTGAAGTGACTCTTCAAGGATTGCTACAGTTTTTGCTAAAGTTGAAAACCAGGGGTGAATTTGAGCTCATAGATTGGAAAGGTTGAAAATGTATGTTATTTTTGTGCTAGCTGATAAAGCAGATGGTGGATGGTATATAAAATGTTAATTAAGGAACAAGTGGGATGGACTGTAGCAGTAAAAATACCAAGAAATGAAGTTGCCTGTTTAAGTTAAAATCCAAATGTTTTGTGGAGCTTGCTCTATTGCTGTTGGTATAGCACATCTAAAATTATAATTTTCATTGATTGTGCTCCTGCTTTCTCCTTTTATGAGGCTGTACTGCTCCTCCTATGTACTTGTCCTGTACAAGGCCTAATTAGTAAAACTTTTTGGATCTTACGCTAAAAAAATTTAGATTATTTGGTGTGAAGAAATTTGTTTTAAAATGGTCCATTTCCTCACCATTGGGTCAGTGAGATATAAAACTCACATTTGTAGTTACAGGTATCAAAACCCCACCAAACTTAAACAGCTGAAGAGCTAAAAAGAAGTGTTTAAGTTGTTTAAGCTCCAGAGAATATGTGGATTACTCCTGCTTAGAGGAACTTTAGATGGCATGAGGCAGCTCTGCATGGCTTCCTGTATAACTGTAAGGAGAAATAAGCTTTTAAAATACAAGCTGTGTCTCTGGGGGGGGATGGCAGTGGGTATTAAATCAGCTGCTGTTCACACAGGGTGCTTTTAGTTCTGCCAATTTATGACGTGTAATTACTTCGTCTGTTTGCTTACAAAGGTAGAAAACAGATTTTAAATATTATGTCTTAAGGTGAAGCTTATTATTCAGAATTTCCAGAAATTCCTAATTCAAATAAAGAGAAGGAATAGTGTGGGCATTTATCTCCCTCAACCAAATCAATGATTGGATATTTTGAAACTGTGAGCATTCCCTTGCCTTTTTCTTGGCCTTCCATTCTGAGTGTAAATGATGGACATTAACCCACCCTGTGCTTGTTGCTCTGACCCTGGAAGAGGTTTTAGGCCCTGCAGGAGGAAAAGAGGATCTCCAGCTTGTTCCATCCTTCCCACACCGGGGTCATGTGCTCTCGTTGCAGTAGCAGCGCTACAGGAGACAGCGAGTTTGGGAAATATCCCTTCCAGTTTCTCTTTGATGCAGCAAACTTAACTTGTGGAAAACTGCAAGATTCCCCATGACCTAATAAGTTGGCTCTTGGTGAAGGAAGGGGCCTGCAAAAGGGATTGAGTTTCCCAGGACCTGGCTAACTCTGACACTCCGGGCTGCTCCGGTGCCACGCTGGTGGCAATTATAGCTGCAGCACAAAGCTTTAGTGTCAGTTTGCAAACACAAGAGTTAATTGCCACATTGGACCTTTGGAATAGCAGATAAACAAATTTATTCTGTAAGATAAAAAGGCCATTAATGTGTTCCTGCTGTGATCCGCTGCCTTATTGCCTTCCTCATTTCCTGGGGCTCTGTAATTAAACCATTAGTGTGAGGACCATGCGGGGAGGCTGCTGTGGGGAGAGGAGATACAGGACGACCTATTTCATCATTCACTCATACAGATCACCTCGGCCTTGCCTGGTTTCAAAACCAAACAAAGTAACTGAAAAGCTTTTACTGTTCTTGTGGATATTAAAGACATTGGAAACACTCCTCTTCCTCTTTTATTTCTATTTGTTTCCTTGTTCAGCTGAAAACACAGTGTGCTGAGAAACATAGTACATAAAATCAGTATTGCTGACTCAGTCTTAATTTCTGCAGCATCATTTCAATTTTTTTTTCCCTTCCCCAATTTGGCATATGAACTTTTAGGACAAAGCTTACCTGTGCTATAAGAAGCCTTTTAATTTCTTCAGCGATACAGATTTCAGGGATTTTCTTGTCCCTGCAAAGGAGATGCTTGGTGCAAAAGACCCCTTCAGGTTAGAACTGTTACTTCACTTGGAATTCCTGGTTTCTGAGCTGCCTCACCACCTTCTTCCAGGGGTTTTGTCTCACATTGTTACATCCCTGAGCACTTGGTTTCAAACTCAGGCCACAGCAGACATCACTGATGTTGGCAGCACCCACTTGGTGCTCCGTGTCCCAAATGAGGAGGGGTTTAGTCCAGCTGAAAGCTGCTGAGGTCATACTCTCATATCTTCTCCCTCGGTCAGCTCTGCTGGATGCATTTGTAGACTGGGAATTCTGTGAAAGCAGTGGTTCTGGAAGTGGAGGGTGTAACTGTGTGCAGGGAACGGGAATGGGGGATAAATAGGCTCCAGGCTTGGCCCAGGAGCTGAGTGACAAGGCTGGGGCTGGATCCCAGTGCTGAGGGACAGCATGCAGAGTTCCTGGCAGCAGGGAACTTTGCTCTGGCCCATTCCTGCTGCAGTGGAAGGGTTTGGCCAGGCAGCTGCATTCCCAACCTCTGACAGAGCTGCTTTCTTGCAGTTAAACTCCCTTTCCTGATACACTTCTCAAGATATGCTTTGCAAAAACATACATCCTAGAAAGTGGTTTTCAAAACAGCGAGCTGGATGTGGAGCTTGGCTTGAAGAGCTGAGGAAAGCCTGTCTAAGAAAATAACAATAATAAATAATGATTTAAAAAAATGGGGCAGAGTGGAATGACTTGCATAAGTGACAGAGCCTGAACTTTACTCTTCACAAATGTGATGGATCAAATTTAAGCTGAAAGCAAGTAGGGTGAAGTAATGGCAAGCTTGTGGTGCCTTTGCAGGCATTATTTGGAGATTGATTTTTATTTGTACTGCTTTTTTTGGGTAGGAACTTCCAGGTAACAAGGCATTGCCTCTTCCTTACCTTTCAGAGCTTCACATCAAATGTGAAACGAGAAGTTGAATAGTAGCGGTCTGGAACACACTGCAAGGAGAGAGCTGATTTAACTTTGGGGCAGGGAAGTTGTCTTGTGGGCTTTGTTTTTTGTTCTCTTTGGAGAATTTCGTGAGCTGTAGCCGCGCTGCTGTTTGGGCAAAGCCAATAAAGGGAAGTTCCAGCCATATATGATCTCTTGGGTTCCAGTCTGTTCTGTGTTGGTGCCCACGTTGCTACCCAAAGCCACAGGCATTTTTGCAAGTTGATACTGTGCTGGTGCAAATGATTCATTGGCTTTGCCTGTCTGTCAGCTTTTTAAAGGCAAGAATGTCAGCACAAGGTGCATCCAAGTGAAACGGAGTTGGCCACGAGAAATAGAGTAGCAACTGTTGCTATTTGCAGTCCAGACAGTGATCTTTTCTCCACACTGTAATTTTGGACAACAGCCCTGCTCAGGGACACAGCATCTGGTAGAGGAGTGATTTGATTTTAATGGGGGTTCTGTAACCATGTTTTCAGAGGCTTGGGTGAACCAAGATGATAAGTTCGTGTTTGGAATGGTAAGAGATGTGGGTGAGGGAATTTTTGTTTATCACTGAAGGAAAGGGACAAGCCCCCGTTTCTCAAAGAAAAGCCTAACTGACATGAATATGTGAGGAATAAGCATCTTCTGTTGAGGATGAGTGGTATCAGGATGTAAATCCTCCCCAGGAAGGCTGCTGACACCTTTGCATGGCTTCTTTCTTTGTGGACTTCGTTTGCACTTATCATAATTGGTGTCTCATCCCCAAAGGCAGATTGCTGCATTGGGTGCAGGTGGGTGTGTGTAAATCTAAGGTGATTTATCTAATTTTGGCACCCTCAGGACTGGGCCTTTTTACAGTCCTTACACAGATGATGTTGAAAACAGCTGCTGGAAATAACAGATTTAAGTATTTCCAGCACTGTAGTACCCAAAAGAAGGAAGCAGTAGAGATTCACTTCTCCAACAAGGGCTGTGCTTATAAATTATTGGAATACAGAGACTACAGACATTAAAATGACAGCTGGATCCACTGTTACTCCCCTCCAAGCAAAGGTTATAGGAAGGTGTTTTGTAGCTGGGAAGGAAAAACCACCAAAACACCAAACCCACCAACCTAAAGGTGCCTGCCAAAGCTTTCATTAATTGTGGAGAATACACAGAATTTTGTTTAGCAACAACATATGCCTTCTGGGAGGTTTTTTTTCCTTGACTTACTTGAAATAAGGCCTGCAGAAATCCAGTGTGAGGAAGCTGTGGGTCTTTTACTTCAGCCTTCTTACTCCTGTGCAGTGAGGCAACTGAATACTCAGAATCACAGACTGTGGGTCAGCAAGCTCATTAATTGTGCTCCTAAATGTCAAGTTAACTGAGAGTTTGAATTTTATTTCCTGTAGGTATTATCAACCCAAAGAACCCTAAGGAAGCACCAAAGTCCTTCAGCTTTGACTACTCTTATTGGTCCCACACATCGGTGAGTGTTTTTCCAAGAAAACCTGGTTTTGTTGTTGTTTGGTGTGACTTAACTGCATTCCCTCTGGTCAAGGCACCCCTGTCAGATGTTTCTGCACTCTCTCACCCACATTCAGGTTAAAAGCTTGTGACTGTGTGTTGTGTTGCCCTCTCTGGGGAGAGCAGAAAGCTACAACAAGCTGTAAATATTTGAAAGATTGTGTGAGCCACAGTTAATTCAGTTGTCCTCTTAGACAAGTGACAGTTGCTCGAGTTCTTGCAGCTCGAGGAGAGATGTTGTCTGTGTTCCCTTGGCATATCTGAAGAGGCAGTGTGGTGATCCATGTTTTCAGAAGCTGCAAAAGCAATAAATTCTCATCTGGCTCCTCTGCCCCACCCTCCTGTGAATCGGTGCTCAGCTCTCACTGACTTCCAGTAATTGTTCTCCAGCAGAACTCTGTTGTTCTGCCACCTACTCCTCCCCTGCACTGTTTTCTAAAAGATATATAAAGAAGGGATAATACATTTCTCTGGAATTAATTTTAGTAACTTGTGTGGTGAAATAAGACTTAATATTTCTGAGCAAATCTGTGACCAACAAGAATGTTTTCAAGACAAAAACCCCTCACCTCCCTTACTGCTCCCTTAGAGCAGCCCTGTGAGTTGATTACAGGAACACTGTGAACATAATGCCTGAAAATAAGCAGATAAACAGCATCAAGGAACAGAGGAGGTCTGATAAAATCTTGATCCCAACATTAGAATGTTAACGCAGCTAAATTTGTCCTGATTTCGGGAGCAGGTAATGTTCAAATCCAACATTTCAGGAAGCAAGAGAATGCCAGATTTAGAGTAAGATATCCCCACAAACAATGCAGTGACATGGTCATTGTCATTCTTCTCCAGCTTGTGCTGCCTTGGGAAAAAGCTGTGTGTAAAAATGGACTAATTTACCTCTTGCTGAGGGATTGACCCACAAGATACAAGTTGAAAAAAAACCCAGTTGCTTTTGAAATCTTACTGGAATGGTGGCTGAGTCTGTGTTTATGCTGTTTCCATGTCTTTCCAGCCTGAAGATCCCTGCTTTGCATCCCAGAGCCGTGTGTACAATGACATCGGGAAGGAGATGCTCCTGCACGCCTTCGAGGGCTACAACGTCTGCATCTTTGCCTATGGGCAGACTGGGGCTGGGAAATCCTACACCATGATGGGCAAGCAGGAGGAGAGCCAAGCAGGCATCATCCCCCAGGTAGAACAGAGCCCAGGAAGGGGATTTGGTTTTTTAGAATCACAGAATGACAGTATGGTTTGGGTTGGAAGGCACCTTAAAAATCATCTCATTTCAACCCCCCTGCCACAGGCAGGGACACCTTCCACTGTCCCAGGTTGCTCCAAGGCCTGTCCAACCTGGCCTTGGAAACTTCCAGGGATGGGGCAGCCACAGCTTCTCTGGGCAGCCTGTACCAGGGCCTCCCCACCCTCATAGTGAAGTCCTTCCTAAAACCTAATCCAGATTTCTCCTACATCATCTTCAGACACACACTTGCTGATATGCCATTTTTGTATTGCAGTAGCAGTTAGCAGAGAACTGCAGCTTACCTCTATTTATAGCACAGACTGATAATATTGGTGAAACCCAGAGCAATTGTTGAGATCCCAGATAAAATAACATTGACAGTGATGTAGAACTGAGATTAATTATCCTCCCAGTGAGACTGCATGGGATTGATGCATTAGGTTCTTTTTCTTCCCCTGCCCTCATTCTAAAGCCATTTCAGTGACATGTCATAGTAGTTACTTGTTACTCCTCAGAAAGGACTGATTTCTGACTTGGGTTTAATCTCTCCCCAGCTGTGTGAGGAGCTGTTTGAGAAAATCAATGACAACAGCAATGAAGAAATGTCATATTCTGTAGAGGTGAGTGTGATAAGTGATGAAAGGATGTCTGTGTGCTGGACATCAAACTGAGCGTGGGTGCTGGGTTATTGATGTTGCATTAGGATACTGATTTTTGATGGATTTTATTTTAAAAATTTTATTTTTTTTAAGCTTTATGTCTTTTCTCTGTTTCATGTTTGAGGCAAACGTAAATAAAACCTTTGTATGACTTTTTTTACCCCGACAGAAAACTAGTTCACCTTTCCCTGTGTAGTTATTCTGAAAGAAATGATGGGCTGAAGAACCTAAATGTTTATTGTCAAAAGACTATAGCCATAATTTTTAGAATCAAAAGTGGCTTCTGCATACAGAGAAATTAATTTTTTTTCCTTCTTAAGTCTGCTTTGAAGGTTCATAAAAGACTCCTTGGAATCAGACTCCTCTTGCCTTCTGTCCTGTTTATTGCTTTAGGAAGCAGATTTGCTGCTGTGTCATTAAAGCTGTTGGGATGACTGGGAACTCCAGTGCACAGTTTTTCATTGCACACCAATGTTTTCTGAAGTGGTTGAGGGATTTATACATGGATGCAAGGCCAGCAGCTTATGTTGGAGATCTGATGCATGAGACTTGTGACTCTTCTTCCCTCTGCCCGTGTCTGAGCTGTTAAATGAAGAGACACCCACCTACAGCTCTGCTGTGGTGGACTGGGGGAATTTCTACCACTGGCACACTGAAATGCTGCAGAGGAAGCCTTAAGAAACACTAAATTATCCATGCAAATTCCTGTTTTCAGGTGAGTTACATGGAGATTTACTGTGAGAGAGTCAGGGACTTGTTGAACCCGAAGAACAAGGGCAATCTGCGGGTGCGAGAACATCCTCTCCTTGGGCCCTACGTGGAGGATCTGTCCAAGCTGGCAGTGACATCCTACACAGACATTGCAGACCTCATGGATGCTGGGAACAAAGCCAGGTGAGTGATGGGGGGGGGTTTATGTTTTTATCACTGTGATGCGTTGGCACTTTAAAAAAACCCTCTCATGTAAATGAGGGGTATTATTGAAATCAATGCTATTAAAAGGCTGGTATTGATTTGTGTGGTGAAATAGTGCTGCAAATCACTGTGTAGACATTTAAAGGTTGTAATGAGACTTGAGATGAAGTGTCTAAATAGTTATACCAGCATTTAGTTCTTCCTTTGCTGAGCACTGTATCACTATCCTGGTATAAATAAACATGTGAGCTCAGTCCCCTCTTTCCTTCATTCAAGTGGTCAGGACTAAAGTTGGCATTCCAGCTTTAGTTTCTGGTTCGTTAGTAGTTGTTTCCATGTCAGCTGTTGGCTCCATTTAACAATGTGTGGGAAAGACTCACAGAAATGCTGCTCACATTTCCTTGGGTGTTTGCATGTGAGGTGGATTATCCAGTAAAGATTGAGAAAGCTCTCTTTAAACTCTGATTAAGATGGGAGTAGTTCAGGAGCGAAAAATCAAAGAGTTTATTAGTGGGATTAGGTGTGGCTTGGTTTTGCTTACAGGGCAGAACATCACCTGTCCAGCCTCTTGCTACCATTGCTCTGCAGCTGCATCCAGCCCTGCAGGAGTTGTGCTTTTCTAAACATGCCCATATCTGTTCATATTTCAGGACTGTGGCAGCCACCAACATGAACGAAACCAGCAGCCGCTCCCATGCTGTGTTTACAATTGTCTTCACTCAGAAGAAACACGACACAGAGACTGATCTTTCCACGGAGAAGGTGTGTTACAGATCAGTGCTTTTGTGTCTGTTCTTCACTTAATCTTCCCTGCAGTGACTTATTCTTGTTGGCAGGATGATGAGAAAATGAGAATTGCTTTTTTTTTGCCTGGTGGTTTAAGGGTGAACTTGCTGTGTGCCTTGACAGAGCCCATTTATTTCCTATGGGATTTTGATTGTAATTCTAAAAACAACTAAATGGGGCCCATGTGCAGGAGGAGAATATATAGATTAGGGAAAAATGTGGCCTTAAGGACTAGGTTCTGTGGGGAGTGATACATGAAATAAAATAAGTTACTTTTCCCCAGTCTTGTTCCCAGAACTTTCAGTGGTTTTGCTTGTCAGTGCGAAATATTTGCCTCGTTAGTTCTTACATTTGGGCACAGGAATTGGGATGAGTGAGACTTAGGCACTTTCTGGAATTAGCATGTTAAAAGGAAGCACACTGTTTAGCATGGAACAGATTTTTGTCTTTTATTACTCTGAAATAAAGGTGTACCACATGCAAAAGGAGCTGAAATACAGGTAGTGTTCATATTCTAAACTGACTGCTGTGGACAGACCTGAAAAAAATCATTTATTGAAGAAACCCTCCTAGATGATAAGACCCTGTAAAATTAATTATCAGAGTTAATTGTTATTAACTGACCAGCCTCAATGAAGACACAAACTGCCAGTGCTTTATTGGTGGTGCCACCAGAGCCAGGATAAAGTGTGGTTTCTCTTCCTTTGAGATACTTGTGTTATCTGCAGCAGTAATGCTTAATTCCCTTTGACTTCTGCTCTGTTCATGTGAGACCTCATTCTCCCTTTTGGGTATAGTGATACTTAAACCAGGACATAATCCCAGACACTTCTTATCCCTAAGAGAACAGCATCAAGCTAATTGCTTGTGAAAGCTGTTTGACTGCAGCTTTAAGGACACTGTGGTGGTTTTTTAGTCAGTAGAGTTGTTCCAACGCCGTAGAACTCTTTGAAGTTTTGTTTTTGCTCTGAGTCTCACGTTGCTGTGCTTTCCCTCTCCAGGTCAGCAAGATCAGCCTGGTGGATCTGGCTGGGAGTGAGAGAGCTGACTCCACTGGTGCCAAAGGAACCCGGCTAAAGGTACTGCAGGCGTGGGCAGAGAGTGGGAAGTGGGTGCACAACCATCATGTCCAACCTTTGCTTTACAGATGAAAAGGAAAAGAAAGGATTGCTCTTATAAGTCTGGAAAAAACAGTTGCAAAACTGAAGACTACAGAGATTGATGGCTGAGCAGTTTTAGTTACTGTATAATATTGTCCTCTGTTTTTTCAGGAAGGAGCAAATATAAACAAGTCCCTCACAACTCTGGGCAAAGTTATTTCAGCGCTGGCTGAAGTGGTAAGTGCAGCATTTACTTACCTGCAACAACCTTTGCACAGCTGGTAAATCTGAGACAGCAAAATCCAGGGAGTACAGCAGAACCATTCACTGTTCTTGGCCTCACATTCCCAGCCCAATTAGCTGTGTGGATTTTGATAGATGAAAGTGCTGATGCTCTTCTGTGGAGGTCATGCAGGCTGGCAGAACCTTGATTTGTGGGCAGATTGAAACATTGTTTGTTTAACTGTGAGGAAGCCTTGCAAAAGAAGCCTGTGTCTGTGTAGAAGACCTGTTCACGTAGCAAGTTTCTAGTTCTGCAGAGCAGTAATTTTATTTTTGTTTGAAAGAATAATTTTAGAAAACTAACTGCAGCTTTGCTGTTAAAAATTATAGAAATACCAGTGTAGTGTTTGATTATCACTGGCTTTTTTTGCAATGGCAAGACTTAATAATGTGTTAAGTGAGCATATATTGATCCAAGCAAAGGGTTGTAGGTTTAGAAAAGTACTGTGTCTTTTACTTTGATACTCAACTATTATTAAAAAAACAAAAACCCCAAAACAAATAAATTATTGTTGCTCCTTTTAAAAGAGAGTTTTCAACAGCTGGACAGGCTGAATATGCTTAAGTGCTTTTTAAATTTCTCTTTTTTTAATTGAAACAATTCTCATTCATTTGGGTAGTCAAGAAGAGAAAGTATTGTTCAGGCTAACATGGAAATTACATATAAAGCTCTGTTAAGAAGCTCATCCTGTATCTTCTTCCTCTTTCTTTAATGCTTTCAACTTAGGATAACTGCACCAGCAAGGTAGGATGGTCTGAGTAGTAGCAGATGTTGGTTTTTTTACCTGAATGTAAGGTTTGCTACTTCAATTTTCTTGGAATGGTGTCAGAACACAGAATTTAAATGTCAGGAAGATATTTTTCACACGCAGCAAAACCTCTCTGAAGGTGGAGCATCAGGGGAATTCTCTGAGCTGCTTCCCATGACCTGTTGAGGTGTCTGAATATGGTGCAGGTTATCTGACACCAAACTGAGTCATCTCTTGTACAACCGAGGGTGGGCCCCCCATGTTTGGGTGGCATTTGTGTATATTCTCATGGTCCTTTCAATACCCATACTGTGAATTTTATGTCCTAAATTTTCTGTTCAGTGTCTATTTTTCATACTGTGTTATTCCTTTGTAGAGTAAAAAGAAGAAGAAGACAGACTTTATACCCTACAGGGATTCTGTACTAACGTGGCTTCTCCGGGAAAATCTAGGTATGGCTGAGCTGTCTTCTGGAAAGAAAGTCTCACTGAATTTCCTGACTGCTTTTAAGTCACTTTAAAATTGTATCAAGTGCTATGTTAAATATTTTTAGTACTCAAATCTGAGTTGTCACAGTCCCACCTTGTGTTAATGTTACAAATCTTTCCTATGATTTCTGTGTGTTTCTTGGCAATGGAGACTATAATTCTATATTTGAATTCTATAATTTCTTGAAAATACTGATATTTAGTAGGTAATTAGGGCCTGGGTGGTGCACTGTTATTTCATCTAAAATCTTGCCTGTTCACTCTAGGTGGTAACTCCAGAACTGCAATGGTTGCTGCTCTCAGTCCAGCAGACATAAACTATGATGAAACTCTGAGCACTTTAAGGTACTTTCTATGTCTCTGAGATGGATGTGGGTAACTGCTCTAATGGCCATATTTTGTCCTTCAAACCTTTGGGTTATTATACTTTGACAATATCTGTGGGGAAGGAGACTATGCTGGCAAGAACTCAGTTACCCTAAAGAGGAACCCCAGTCTATAGGGATTTATTGCCTACCCTTAACTTGAAAAATCAAACTCATCTTCTCGTGTTGGTGTGTAAGAACATACCAATAGTGTTGTCCTTAAACTTGAGCATATTGGTCAAAGCAATGAATAAAGGACAAAAAAGTTGTCTGTCATACATATTGTTAATCCATCTTGAACCGAACTTGTCTTTTTTGCTGCCGTACCCTGTGCTAAACATGAATTCAAACGCATGGCTGAATATAATCCAGCCATATAATCTCCTCTGCCATCCAGCTGCAAGCTGAGGGTGCTCTGTTGTGTGTTGCTGCACTGCTGGGTGGCCCAGCAGCAGTTCCCTGGTGGCTGGGAGGGGTCATGGCTGTGCTGCGGTTGCAGATACGCCGACCGCGCCAAGCAGATCAAATGCAACGCCGTCATCAACGAGGACCCCAACGCCAAGCTGGTGAGGGAGCTGAAGGAGGAGGTGACGAGGCTGAAGGATCTCCTGCGTGCTCAAGGGCTGGGAGATATTATCGACAGTAAGTGGATTAAACACACCTCACCATCTTGAGCTCGGCCTCTGCGGCAGAGGAGGGAGAGCTGGGCCTGGGAGAGAAAGGGATTTAAAGCACGAGATTTAAATATAGGTGCTGATATGTAAGATGTGACATTTTAGAAATGGCAGCCTCTTGTGTCTTTAAACAACCAGGATTGTCTGTGGAGTTGCCACCTTCAAACTCTCAAGGAAAAACAAGGAGTTTGAGTTTCCTGTTACTGTGGAAATGCTTTTGTGTAATAGAACTTACCCATTCAGGAGCTGCCCTGGTGAGTTATGGAGGGCTTTTTGTCTGGCTGCCAGTGAAAGGAGTTGAGCTAGAGAAACTCAGTTTCATACTGAGAATAAAAAGCATCTTTTCTTCCCCCTTAAAGGGTTAGGGTTATGGGTTGATACCTGGCTTCAATGCCATCCTCGCTCAGAAAAGGAAACAATGGCTCATGTCAGACAATGTCCTGAGTGACAAATCATTTGTCATCTTGAAATAGCTGCTAAACAGCTGCTTGTGAATAACTAATGAATCCATTTGGGAGGTTCTGAGTTAGGTTGGCAGAGCAGTGTTGTACTGATCTGCTTTGCCAGCAATCTCTTAAAGCACCAGAGCACACTTGTGCCCAATTTCCTTGTCCTCATTCCAAACAAAGGTAATGAACTGAAACTGTAGCTGCTGCATTCTGCTATAGTATGAGCAGTGAATTCATCCCTAGTGAAGGAAATGCCCATAAAAACACACAGTGTGCTCCAGTGGATTTTAAGATTCTTTGACTTAAAAAACAAACAAACAAACAAAAGAATATCGCACTAGTTTCTGATCAGAGCTTTTTATCTGTGAAGCAGAAGCCCTTACTTAGTCACAGGCTGTTTAAAGACGTGTAACATGTATTTACCTCTTTGTTTGCTTGTTTTCAAGAGGATGGGGCCAGAAGACAATGAAATACAAGTGTTTTCATGCTCAGTACAGTCTGTGGGTTTTGGTTCTAAATCCAAACTGAAGAAACCGTTACTGAAAAACTGTGTTTTGTTTCTTTAAATCTCAAGTAGAATTCTCTTCCCTTCCTGTGTCGCTAGTGAACCTTCAATTTTGATCCTTCTTGTATTTTCCCTCCTGCTTCCTTTCAGTTGATCCAATGGGAGATGAATACTCTGGAAGTGGAGGCAAATGTGTGTATTGTGTGGTTCTCTCTTTAACCTGCTTTCTCTGGGTCAGCTTTTAACAGAGCTTTGCATGCCAGCATTTCTCACAGGGAAATCCCAGACAGAACACTCACTGGAATGCAGTGCAGTTCCATGAAAACCAGCCTCACCAGCACTTCTTAGATTGAGTCCACAGGCAAAAAACAGTGCAAAGTTTAAAATGCAACATATATCTGTTGCTTTCTTTGTGCCAGAATATAGAAGGGGTAGTGGTAGTTCTTTAGTGTGTTTTCATGACAGTGAACAGTTTAGATTTGAAGTAGAAAATCTCCTTCTCGAATCTTTACCCAGTTATTGAGTTGAGCAGTTCCTGCTGGCATTTTAAGGGCTCTTTTCCAACTAGAATTATTTGTTTGAAATGTGTCAGGTGATGAGCTCAAGATAAAATGTCCAGTTCCTCCTGGACACTGAAATTTATTTATTTAGTATAGTCCTTTAAAAAAAAAGAGGTTGAGCATCCTGTACTGATGAAGGTCTTGAGGTTGAATTCAACTTGAGGTTGAATATTTGCAGGTGATTAATTTGATAGGGTTAAAACCAGTCAGCAAGGAAGATTTTATTTCTGTTGGTGTTTGCTTCCATGAAAGGGGAATAGATGGAGTCCACTGCAAGAGAAGTGTATTCCCTGGCAATTTGGGGTCAGTAGACTCTTTAAACTCTTTCAGTCAGTCTCCTTTGCCCTCACTCAGTATCAGCTGAGAGAGATCTGTCTGATATTTCCTAAAATTAAAGCTACTGGTGGTGTAAAGACTCATCCTGGCCTGTCTGACATTCTGGTGCTGCTTCCAGTGTGTGCCATGTGCTGGGGTGGGAGCGGAGCCCCTGGAGCAGCGTGTGCATGGGGTGTGTGCAGGGCTCAGGTTCTAGGGCAGTGTGTGCATGGGGTGTGTGCAGGGCTCAGGTTCTAGGGCAGTGTGTGCATGGGGTGTGTGCAGGGCTCAGGTTCTAGGGCAGTGTGTGCATGGGGTGTGTGCAGGGCCCAGGCTCTAGGGCAGTGTGTGCATGGTGTGTGCAGGGCTCAGGCTCTAGGGCAGTGTGTGCATGGTGTGCAGGGCTCAGGCAGCAGTGTGTGCATGGTGTGCAGGGCCCAGGCTCTGGGGCAGTGTGTGCATGGTGTGCAGGGCTCAGGCAGCAGTGTGTGCATGGGGTGTGTGCAGGGCTCAGGGTCTGGGGCAGTGTGTGCATGGTGTGCAGGGCTCAGGCAGCAGTGTGTGCATGGTGTGCAGGGCTCAGGCTCTGGGGCAGTGTGTGCATGGTGTGCAGGGCTCAGGCAGCAGTGTGTGCATGGTGTGCAGGGCTCAGGCAGCAGTGTGTGCATGGTGTGCAGGGCTCAGGACTCAGCGACTGCGAGTGCCCCTCCTCTCTCTGCAGGAGTGCATGGCCTTCTGAGACTTCATCCCTGCTCTGTCATGCCTGCTTTCCTCATCCCAGCAGCATTCCCTTCCCTTTAACCTGCTTTTCTTCTGCTGAACTCCCACCCCTGCCTCCTGTATTTGCAGATGGTGGTTTTCAAACTGACTCGATGCAATGCCCAGTTCCACGAGGCTGAAAGAGCAGGCTGAGTGTGCAGTGAAGGAGGGCAGAAGGCTGCCAATGGCAGGGTTGGCCAGGGGAGGAGGACAGGAGATGGAGGAGGACAGGGAAATTTAGGCATCTCATTTTTATAAGTGTGATGCCCTTGTTTATAACTTTCAAGGCCTGATTTGACCTGTTCCTTTCCTGAAGTTACTTATTTCAAAGGATATGTCTTTGAAATAGAATTTAAAACTATTAAAATATTGGAACAGAGCTATTCTGTTGTCTGATATTTTCATGGTAGAGGATTTTTCTTTAGATGTGGGATTATTCTGAGCATATTGTTAACAGACATATGGAAGACAAATTAAAATAAATTTCCACTGGATATTTGTCCTTAAATCATTCAGGCAGCTATTCCTTGTTCTCTGTTTATCAGGGTGTCATCTTTCAAACCTCCAGGTTTTCAGGCTACAAAAGCTGCCTTATTAAAATTTAGTTGTTTGGGGTTTTTTTAAGGCCTTTCTTATTTAACCTGACAACCAAAAAGCTTTAAAGCACCTTCTGAGGTATGAGAGCATTATCAGGTATTTCACTCAGATATGTTAAATTTCCCTTTTTCAGATAAGGGAGGTTAAGAAGGAACACAATAATGTTGAGAACTTGTGTTCCCTTTTCCCTGTCATGGGCTGGCAGGTGATTCCCATCCTCCCCAGGGAGAATTGAAGGAGGGGCAGTTCTTTGTCCTGTGGTCTGGGTGCTTCCCACAGAACCACTGCTGAGATAAAGATTTACTTACTCAGCGTTTTAGATTGAAGGAGTCTGGAAGAGAATGTTTTGCTGAGTTTAAGGGGTTGGTGTCTCTTCTGAGTTCAGCCCACAGTGTCAGTTATCTGATGAGGATCTGAACCTGGTCCTGCTCTGAGCTCTGTGCTGCTCAGCTCAGTGCTCAGTGAGGAGTAGGATGGTTTCTTTTTGCCAAGTGTGTAGTTGGTTTTTCAAGCTTTTTGGATCAGAAGGGTTTATGATGCAGTCCTTCCTCGTAAACTCAGGGTCTGAGCTGAGTTATTGTGTTACTAGTATTAAAAGATTTGTTTCAGAACTGCCATCTAAAAACTACAAAACTTGTCTTGTTGCTGCTTAAATGCTTTCCTCTTACACTGGTATTTCCTTCCTTTCCTTTTTCCTTTTTCCTCTTTCCTCTTCCTCCCCCTTCCTATTTTCCTTTTCCCCCTCTTCCTGCCTTCCCTCTGTCTGTGTGTCTCTCTCCCAGATCTGAAAGATTTTCAGAACAATAAACATAGATACTTGCTAGCCACCGAGAATCAACGTCCTGGCAATTTTTCCACAGCCTCCATGGGGTCCCTCACTGCATCTCCATCCTCCTGCTCTCTCAGTAGTCAGGTGGGCTTAACATCTGTGTCCAGTATACAGGAAAGAATCATGTCCACACCTGGAGGAGAGGAGGCCATTGAGCGTTTGAAGGTAGGTTTGGAGGAGGGTAAATGACAGTGAGCCTGGGAGAACTTCCATGATAAATAGATCCTGTCTCTGCAGGATGTAGTCTGAAACCCACTTAAAAAGGGCACTTAGTGGTGGGCTAGAAACTGGGTCCGTGCACCACCTTTGCTTTTAGAATTATTTAGGTTTAATTGTAGCCTGGAGCTACGATTAATTATAAATTAAATTCTTGGGGTTTATTTATGGGCCCTCTGCTGCAGTGGTAATTATGGAAAATTTGATCCTGAGTGTAGACTCCACGAGGCCTGGTCAGCACTAGTGTGGGCCAAGTCTGACTTGCAAATGCACTCAGCTTTCAGAAAAGCAAATTACCCCAAAGTTGAAAAAAAAGGAGGAAGAATAATCCTGCCAGTGTTGTCTTGGCCCAGCCCCCACGGATTAAAATGTGAAGCACAGAAGGGCAGTGCTTCCCCCAGACAATGGCAGCCTTGTCCCAGCCCTGCCCGCAGCTGAACCTCACACAAGGGCAGCACAGGGAAGGATTTCTGGATTTTTATGACAGCCCCCCTCAATCTCCAGGGTGGATGAGTGGGGAGAGCTGGCTGTGTTTAATCTCTGCTTCATTCTCCTGTTTGTCCATGAGACACTGCCCCAGGAATGGAGCACACACTGCATATCCCTTTCCTATTGGAAACCTGCTGTTGCCATGGAAATAACAGTGTGGTCTCTGCAGTTCCTTGGCATCCAGTTACTGAATAATGTCTGTAAATCAGATGTAAAAAAAAAAAAAAAAAAAAGGGGGGGGGGGGAAACAAATTTAAGCGGTTCAAAATAAAGCCTGACTGTGGTTAGATATGAAGTCATCTTTTTTTCTCAGCTTGCCTTCAGGGCTGTTTACCTTTTAAAACTTAAAGGGGAAAAAATTAAAGTTTTAAAGTGCTAAGAGTGCTTTTTATGTATGAAATGATTTTGAGGCCCAAACTGAGCACAGACTTCAGTTGCTTTGTGTATTGTGTGAAGAACTTTGGGAAGAATTGTAAAACAGCTTCTGGTGTTTTCACACAGGAATCTGAGAAGATCATTGCAGAGCTGAATGAGACATGGGAAGAGAAACTGAGGAAAACTGAGGCCATTAGGATGGAAAGGTCAGGAACTGGAAGTGCTGTGATGTGGATGGTCTGTGGAAAAGGGAAGAGTGTGGAAAATGGAGATTTCACTGTGTTCACAAACAAAGGAGCAGCAGAATGGTGCTTGGGGATAGCAGTGCTGACCTTTGTGTTCCATGTGTAACAGCAGGGGCACAGCTGAGAGAGAGCTCTGCTCTTCCCTGGGTTCCTTCCAGTTAAAGTTGCTGTTCCACAGCCTGTCAACTCTGGGACTAAAGTTTCCAAACTCGCCCTCTTGTGCTCTGAGCTGGTGACAGCCCTGGCTAGGCTGGTTCAAAGTCTAATGCATTTATTACAGGCTTTCATTAGACCTTATTTGTCTAAGAAACCTAAAATATGGTCAATATCTTGCTTTTCTCTCTCAGGGAGGCCTTGCTGGCAGAAATGGGAGTTGCCATTCGGGAAGATGGAGGAACCCTGGGAGTCTTCTCACCTAAAAAGGTAGAGAAAATTGATAACTATTGCATCGTGTCTCCAAAAGGCTGATCAGCCTGAGAGGAGAGGGGGATGAGGGCTGAACTTCTGTGTGTCTTCCTTCAGAGGATTCTGTGCTCAAGGAGAAGTTTTGCAGCTCCTTGCATGTCTTGATTTGGTAGCAAACCAGAAATGCTGCCTCTGAAGTTTGTTGCCACTTCCTGCAGTAGCTCTGTGTGACCTTCATGTGCTCTGCCTGTTCTGCTGTGAGACACCCAGGGAAGTTTGAAGTCTTGTTTAGGTGCTCTTCCTTGCATTTGTTTGTTAATCCTTCTTCCCCTTGGGAAGAGGGATTGTGAGCTAGTGAACCACTGAACAGAGGGGGTGCAGGGGAATATTCTGTTCAGTGCTCGTCAGGAGTTCTATTTTCTGAAATTTGAAAGAAGCACAACTGTGCAGGAAAAGGGCATAAATCAGTGCTATTGCTATAAAATGATGAAGTTAGCAAAGAAACCGACTCTGCAGGTAAAGCAGAATTATTGAAGAAGTACAAGGAAAAGAACTTTCCTCAAAAATCTTTGAACAAGGAGCAGGGGGTAATATTTTAGCCTGAAACATGCTGGTTTGCAATAAGGTGTGTAATAAACTTGATCTAAAGCTAAACAGGGACCTGTTTAGTGGCCTTGTACAGAAATGTAGAACAGCAGAATTGGTTAAATTGTGTAATCCTTCACGTTCAGTAGTGTTAGACTGTGATGTTTGGGATAGGTAGAACTCCAGGAATCTGCTCCAGGAGTGCCTGAGGTTTGGAAAGGTGCTGATTCACTGAGTGTTCTTTACATTTCTTTCTCTTATGTTATGGATCCTCATCTCCTTTTAGATTTTCCCTCAGAGGCCATCAGCTCTTTTTGATGATTCTTTTGGTGCATTTTCAGCAGATCAGGTTTGTGTATAAATGCCACCTGGATTAAGTAGTTGCTTTGGTAATAGATAGTGTTTATTTTTACCCACATAGGATTTATTAGGAGAAGTAAAACTCCCAGCCTAGTCCTATCTGCTTCTGTTCCTTGCTATCCTTGCAGTTCCATTAGTTCTCCTTCTAGTACCTGTGGCTACTGTTGTGAAAATTTAGAAGATGTAGATAGAAAATTTGAAGGTGTTTTTTTTTATATAAAGACTTTACACTTCTGAGGTAGCAATATGTATCTAATCCTGTGCAGTGAGTGCACAGTTGGGTTTGTCAGAATCATCTCTCAAGTTGTTGAGCTTTATTTCTTACAGAGCTCCCTGTTGCCTGTGACACACCCATTTTTGCAGTAAATACCCTCAGATACTAAAACATGTACCTACAAGGTACAGCTTTGTTTGCAGAGTGTTCAAGGGGTACAAGTCCTAGTGGTGGAACAGCAGTTGGCTACAGCTGGGATTTGGGTTCTCTCCATTTTTCTCTTGATTTAAGAGCTTTACACAGCTCCAGGTGCTGGTTTGAATGCAGTGAGCAGTGATGACAGCATGGGACATCTTCAGCTGCAGTTTTAGGTCACCCCTGTATTTTTAGGAGTGAAAAAGCTGTCTTGTTTTTCCCTCCTTCCTATCTTTATAGTTAAATCTTCCGTTGAGTAATTGACAATTAAATTTCTTCATTCAAACCCAAGTTTCATTGTGAACATCCAGTAGCTTTTGAGCCTCAATAAACTGAGTGCTGTTAACATGTCTCTCAAGGGAACTTTTTTGCAGCTAGAGTAAGTTGAGGGCAGCAGTGTTCCCAAGGAATTTTAGCCAAATTTACTTCCTTTTGCTAAACTTATTCTGTTTGAGGGTAACAAAGGGACAAGTGGCTGATTAGCAGTTTCATTTCTCTTTTATCATCTTTCTTCTTTAATTATGTTTAACCATTTTTGCCTTTTCTCTTGTGCTTGTCCTTACTGCCACCTCACTGGGTAGATTTTCACACCAAGGCCTTGTGACTTGTTTGCTGATTCCAATGGGGTTTTTTCACCAAAGAAGGTTGGTTTGGCGACCGTAGTGGATTTAAATTTAGAAGAAGTTTAGATGAAGAGCTTTTTAGCTGTTTGTATCAGAGAGTGTTGGTAGTTTTAGATTTTATTTTGCTGCTAACAGGCTTTGCTAAATGAACACCTGACTTGTGTTGCCCAGGAAAAGCCAAAGTTGATTCCACATCCATTTCAAAAGTTTACTGAAGAACCTTTTCTGCTCTTGGACTTCTCTTATCAAAGTTCACAGAGACTTTACAAGAATTTTTTTTCTCCAGCTGAGGCCTTTGTTCCCTCTATGCATTGATATTTCAGATAACTCAGCAATCTGAGCTGTGTTTCTGCTGGGACGTTGTGATGCTTTTCACTGCGAGAAGTTACGTTGGAAAAAATACATTATGGAATAACCTCAAACATGGCAACACTGCTGGATCATTACACATCCTCCACAGCTGCAGGAAGGAGCCTGAAAGCAGCATCTCAGCTCTCAATTAACTCTTTCTCTCTGTTCTTTCAGACTCCTCATCTTGTGAACCTTAATGAAGACCCGCTGATGTCTGAGTGTCTGCTCTACTACATCAAAGACGGCATCACGAGGTGAGGGTTGCTGCTCACACACTCTCAGGTTGCTTCTTTGCTTCCTTAAATCCCTGTGCTGGAGACTCCACGAGTTTAAATAACGACTGTGCCCTGAGCTGTTCAACTTGCAGGTACAAATGAAGCATGAGATTGCTGTAGGTGGGAAAAAAGGGACAGAAATGCATTTCCTTTGAGGTTGATTTGGTGTTTGAAAGGTAATGTGTGCAGTCACTCAGCTGTAAGAGGTTGTTATTACACCTGGGCAGTAAAAGACAGGCTGACATCCCCTCTGTCTGAGGTGTAGGAAAACAAAAGTAATAAGTGCCTGAGAGATTTGGATGGGTGCAGGATTGAAAACCATAGCAACTGGAATATGGATGAGTGTTCACTTTATTATTTAAATAAACTGTTATCCATGCTTGTGCACAATTAATGTATTCTGCATTCACATGCATGAGATAAAATTAATTGCCACATTTGGAATTTTAAGTGGATTTTATTCCAAAATTTGTTGTCAAGACAGCTGGAAGGAGAGAGGTGATTGTTATTATCTTTGGAGCACCAAGCTGTGTTTGGTTGCTTAGTTTGTACATTCCTGGGGAACAACTGGAGGAGAGTACACAGGCAGGGGCTGGTCCTACTCTAATATGCATTGGGCCTGCTGAAAGGAACATCAAATTATAGGGAATTCAGCACAGAAAGATGAATAGAATAGCTTAGGGCTTAAAAAATAAATTTTGAGCCTAGCTAGCTGACATCAGAAATGTGTAAAGTAATAAGTAGAGCAAGTTCATGAACATTAGGATTGGAAATGAAGTTGTCTGTATCTGGAATTACTCAAGTGCTTGAGTTTGGAATGGGCATAAATCTTCATGCTCCAGGGATGCAGCCAACCTCTTGCTTTCTGAAGCATCAAATTATTCAGCAAGGTCTCCTGAGCCACTTCTGCTCCTTTGTTGAAGTGCAGATGGTGATTATTGGGAGGGATGATCCCTGTCTGCCAGCTGAAAACACACCGCTGCAAGTTCCTGTCACTTATTTGTTCTTCCTTCTGCATCCTTTCCTAAAGGGAAAAGGAGATGCACAAGAGGGCAATAATTGCATGAAATCCAGAGGTGTTTAACATTTCAGTTCTCTCTTTAAGTTACGTGTTTTAAGAGAGAGAAAACTTCTCTTTTCCTTTGTGAAGCTGTTATCCCCCACTCTGTGGTACAGCTGCAGTGCAGAATTAAATGCTACTTCAAACCTTTAAACTTGAAGGAGAGTCTTAATAGTTTAGACTTTTTCCTGGATGTTTCTGGGCCGTGTTGTCCTACACAGAGCTGTAGAAAGTGTCTGATTTGCTCTTGAAATATCTTCTGTTGGCCCCAGGGTCGGCCAAGCTGATGCTGAGCGAAGGCAGGACATTGTCCTGAGCGGGGCCCATATCAAGGAGGAGCACTGCATCTTCAGGAGTGAGAGGAACAACAATGGGGAAGGTAAAAACCTGCTTCTACTGGCAGAGCATTGCTGAATCTTTCACTCCTCACTTGCTGCTTGGCCTGGGAATACTGGGGTTTGGAAGTTTCTCTGACCTCAAGAAAACGATCAGCTGTTTCTTCAGTCTTAGGGGAAGAAAATAAAATTTGTTTCGGTGATAATAGCTTCAAATCGTGATAATAGCTTCAAATTGCAGGCTGCAGCCAGTGTAACAGTTACATTCTGACCTTGGTTAACTGCAAACATGAAAAAAGAAATAATTTGCAGCTGCAATATGTGGAGATGTCAGTAGTATTGATTTCCTCGTGGGGTTTATTTTTAACCAGCACGACATCCAGGAGTGATTCACTTTTTTGGTGTTAGTGTGAAGACAGGCAGAAAATGAGAGGCCTTGGGGGCTTGCACACTTTTGTTTCTCTGAAGTCTCACTGGTCAGTGTTGTTTTCTTTGCAGTTATTGTTACTTTGGAGCCTTGTGAACGATCAGAAACCTACGTGAATGGCAAGAGGGTGGTGCAGCCCGTGCAGCTGCGCTCAGGTGAGAAATGTTACACTGGATTTTCCTGTAGATTCTCCACATGTGACTTCTCCATCATGTGTAGACAATGCTGGGTGCTGTTAAGGGCCAGGGTCACCTTTCTGGAGTGGAGCTTTCAAACAGAAGTTGATACTGTTCTTCTCTCAGCTGCAGTTTGTTTTCTTGCATCCTTTGCTGCACCAGCTCTGAGTGTATTTACATATAATAAATATTTAAATATTCTCTGCCACGCAGCATCCTGCCTGTCCTGCTGCTTACCCTGATATTATTCAAATATTGTTGCCCAAGCCTATTGCCCTTGGCAGTCTCAGTGAGACAGAGCAGACAGACTGCCAGTTGCTGATGGAAAATTCCCAGTTTCCTGGCAAAGCTGAGGTCTGACCCTCTGCTGGAGTACAACAGCTTCTCTTTGCTCTCATTAGATTTCCACTCAGCCCCCTACATTCCTTTAGAAATGCATGAGGGGGAAGAATTAGAGAGGAGGGAATGACCCCCCTAAATTGTGGGGGTTAGCATGTCTCTCTCAAGCTCTGGTGCTTTCTGTATTTCTCTGCCCTCCCCCATTTTTGTACTGGTAAAAAAACCCCTAAAATCAAGCAAACAAAACCCACCTCTGAGTTCTTTGTACCAAACTGTGAGTATTTTCATGGAACCAAGTGCAGTGACTTCAGTACCAGATTGGCCAGTAAAGGAGGGACAGTTTTTGCTGTTCTGTGTTTGCATGTGGTTCATATTGAATAACATGACTGGACAATTTATTTTCTCTTTAAAGAAGTACATTTTTTCCCTTCTGCATCTAGAAAATTGAGTTACTAGAAGAATATAGACATGGTGTCTGACAACTTTAAGATCCTCTGGTTTAGTCATGTATTGATAGGGACAATTTTGGGTACTTTGGAGGTGTATTTAACTAGGATGCCTGGTTAAAATTTGAACTCCATTAATGTGCTCTCTGGAAGTGCAGGGACATTTTGATGTCTTCCAGCATGCACATGGGGACATCTGATAACTGTAGGATTTAGCCAGAAGGCTTAACAAGATTAGATTTCTTCAGCTCTTTTGACATTGGTACAAAAGCAGCTGTAAAATCCTTCCCTAAATCCCACTGAGTAGGACTGCAATAAAATCAATACATATAAACCACATTTTAAAGCAAAGTAAGCACCATCCATGTGTTCCAGTGTTTGAAGTCAGGCTTTTCAAGCTGAAAGTTCTGCTTTAAGTGGCTTTTGCCTGCGTGGGAGGAGAGGAATGGGATTTAGTGATGTGTTTGATTTACTGCAACTGTTGGTCCCTCTCCCAGGTTTGTCCTTTAATTCTTTATAAACTCTGCTGGGATATTAGATTATTAGATTGGACCCCTGAGGATGATGATGTCCTCTGGGAGCAGTTGTTCTGACCAGCAGTGACTGTTCTGTACAAACCACTCTCCTTTTTTTCTTGTCCCCTGCTTAACTTGTATGTACACAGAAATCTTACAGGGCAGTCCTTCCTTAGGCTGTCACCCCGTGGGATAAACGGGATGAATCCTTCAGTGATGCTTTTCAGGGCTTTTGGAATCCTTTAACTCCTGAAAGAGTTAAACTTCTCTTCCTGTTTGCAGGAAATCGGATCATCATGGGTAAAAATCACGTCTTCAGATTCAACCACCCAGAGCAAGCACGGGCAGAAAGAGAGAAAACACCCTCAGCTGAGACTCCCTCGGAGCCAGTTGACTGGACATTTGCTCAGAGGGAGCTCCTGGAGAAGCAGGGCATTGACATGAAGCAGGAGATGGAGAAAAGGTAACAAAATAACTCAGAATTTCTACCTGAAACAAAGAGGAGTCAGCAGCAGGTTGCCAGGTTCTGCCACACAGTACCTCTGCTACCCGTTGTGGGAACTCAGAAAGCTCCCTCCTCATTTTACTGTAGGGTTTCAGTGCCCCAACTCCTTTAAAAATCATGGGTAAGCACCTGCCACAAACCCTCCAGACCCTTTGGTGAAGGGCTGAAGCTCACAGGGAGTTGCAGCTCCTTTCAAGGGCAGTGATTTTTCCTCTTATGACTGAAATTCGGGGACTGTGGGTGTAGAATAACAACCCCATCATGAAAATAATGACCTCTGACTACTTGTGTCCTTTTGTTCATCTTCAGATTACAAGAAATGGAGATTTTGTATAAGAAAGAGAAGGAGGAGGCTGATCTCTTGTTGGAGCAGCAAAGACTGGTATGTGTCCTTACTTCTGATTAACTATACCTTTGGCAAACAGTAATTCCTGTCCTTGCTTATCTGAAAGTTTAGGAAACCTGCTTGGGTTGTCTGCACAATGCAGTTCTCCCTTTGCTTTCAAATTCTTTGTGTCTCCAGTGAATTTTCAGCAGTGTGAGTGAGCTCCTTCATGTTAATTCAGAGATTGTGATTGACAATGAAGAGGCTTTAATCAATTCTTGTTGGGATAGTTTGAATTTCTTGCAAGTTAACCTGAAAGAAGGGCATTTTTGTGCTCCTGTGTTTTTTGAAGTTCCTTTTCAGTAGTCTATAAACAGCTACTCTTTGGGGTGTTTGCCTTTATTTTTGTCTTGGACCACCAGAACATACTAATTTTGTGCTGCCAAAGAGTTTCCTAGAACATTGATACACCAGGTGTATTTTTGGAATGATGTCTGGAAATGTTGCTGCATTGTGCATGTTTTAACCCCTCTCCCTCCCCTGCATGGAGTTCCTTGTGAGGGTCTTAGTGGTCCTGGTGGGGTTATGCCTAGGGAACAGTGTGCAAAGGGAATGTTAACTCCTTCAGAACACTGGGAATTCCACCATTCCACATATTTCTTAACTAGGAAGTCTGATAAATGAAGTCTGATATAGGAGGGCTTCAGTCTCCTCACAACAAATCTCCCTGAAGTGCATTACAAATGGAAATTGCTGCAGTCTTCAAGCACCCTGTGAATTTTAAAATTAAGGCCAAGCCCAGGAATGAAATCTAGATTTCCTTTAGAAACCTGAGTCTCCAGATCCTGCTTTAGCTGGTTGTCTTCAGCCTGAACTCAGAGTTGTGCCTGAATTCTGCTAAAAATTTCAAACTCGTGATTCATTTGTTTGTAGTAGGAAATTGAGACCACTGAAAACTGTGGGTTTAATGCATGCTGGGCTTTAAGCTGTAAAGCTCTTCCCCTTCTCACAAAACCAGAATGGAGCAAAGTACTGTGGCTTCCACAGGAAGAAGCGACATAATTTAAAATTTTTTTTTAAATTTATATTACACACTTAAAGACTTCTGCATCTCTAATTATTTCATCACAAAGGAATAATTTCTTGGACGGTGGGGGGTGGCTGCAGACTTTGAACCAAAGCAACCCTTAATTCAGAAAGGAAGTTAGGATGTGACTAATGTAATGTTCCATCTCTGGAATTTTAGAGCTAAAATTTGGGTAGCTGAAAGCAGTACAGCAAAAATCAGTTCAGCGTGGAAATAAAACCAGTCTGAGTATCGAGTAACTTCTGGCAGTGTGTCAAACGAGATGCAAGTAGTGGAATTCCCTCCCTTGAATTTTAGCTGACAGGCACAAGCAAAGCTGTTGTATGAATTAAAGATGTGGAATTGGCTGTCTGGGAAGCTGCTTCCAATCAGGCTGCGTTTATAAAGTGCTGTGGAGGGAATTTGTTTCTCCAAATACGTCACATTAAGGGAAGGCTCTTTAGAGAGTGGGTTGGTTAATACTGCAATAAAGGTGCTTTTTCGTCAAGCTTGTTTTGTTCTGGCTGGTTTCAGTCAGTGGGCAAAGGTGGAATACCACCCTACACCATCAGCAGTTCCTGAAGGACACCTTTCCTAGTTGTGAGGGACCATGTCAGAGGAGATCCTTGGTCACTGAGCAATCCTGCTTATCACAGTGCTCAGGGAAGAGTTTTTCAGGTGACAGCAAAACTTCCTGGCACAGTTTGTTGTTTCTGTGTCGCTGTGCAGAGCCTGGGATGGGCAGGATTAGTGCATCCCTCCAGCAGCAGGTGAATAATGAGGGGGAAATCTGGGAATGCATTTCAGCTTGTGTACCTTAAAAGTATTTACATTGCTGCCATATCCAGCTGCAATATCAGGTTCTCTAATTTACTGCTGTGCAAGACTGATATTGAAATACAAATACTCTTCTTGGTCTAAATTGGAGTATGATGTTGGATATAAGAAGCTGGCTAATCCTGTTCACCAGATTGTTTTGGTTTTGTGCTGAGATTCCAACCAATTTGGGTGTTTATTTGTTAGATGTACTGTACAAAAAAAAGATAAACCATAACTCTTGTCCCCCAAAATTCACAGCTAGAATATATTTGCCTTGCTAAGTATGACTAGGGAATAGAAATAGTCGTTCTCCATTTTACAAATTGAATGTGAAAATGTGTTCAGCAGAGCTAAAATGGTCTGCCTGGTTTTCTGGGCCATAATGGCTCTGCAGTGACCACTGATACTGGACTGTGGGTTTATAGCTGTGCTAGTTGGTCTGGGTGACCTCTGAGTGCACTCAGGGCAATGACACAGTGGCTCTTCGTCAGCTTTTGGTACCAAGACCTGCTGTACCCATAAGTAGTTCTGTGGTAGTTTTGTAACCTGTCAGAATCCTGTGAGTTAATGTTGCAGTAGTTCATGTTTTGCCTTTCTGGTCGTGTCCCTGAGTGGTCAGACTGCACAGTGTCTTCCTCCAGGGCACCTTTGGTTCCCACTGCAATCTGCAGTTTGGTAGAGGCTCTTTCCTCGGGCCACAAATTTTGTCAGCTGTAAACTCACAAAGAGTTTATATTCTGTTGCTAAACCAGCGTTTTGCTTTTATTTTGTCCTAAATCAGAAGTTGATTGTCTAGTACTAATTCTAAAAAATACAAAAGAGTCACAAGAAGCTCAAATAACGTGAATCTTGACCATAGGGCAGAACAGTATTTCCTTCACCCTCTTCCATCATCCCAACCCAAATTCCAGTGTATTCCCCATTCTTTGTGGTCATCCACCCGAAGGCTAAAATCCAGAAACCCGGCGTTCTGAGTCAGTAACCTGGGTTTCCTTTTGTTTTAGAGTAACTGGCTGTTGTTGTTCCTGGTTTCTCATGTATTATAAATCTCCATGTGGAAAACAGGGATGTTAGAGAGAGGCTCATTAGACACCGACGGCTGTGTTGGATTGAAGATCTTTGGATCGCGATAATCCATAGGACTTTTTGCTTGTTAATGAGATGTCTTAACTCACTCATCCTTTAAAGAAGAGTGGTCTGACTTTAATTCCTGGTTGCAGTAAGCAGTAATGGATATCCTTAACTTGTGGTGGCAGTTTACCTGAACAAACATTCCTAGAATATGGAAACGTGAAGCACTGCTCAGTAAAAATCATTTAGCAAAAGGTGGAAAACTTGTAATGAAGAAGCAAAGCACGCATAATGCTTAGCAAGTGTGTGGAAGCTCCAGGCTCTAGGGTGTGAGAAGAAGACAAGTCAAGGCTATCAAATAGAGAATTCATATTAAAACAATCTAAAAAAAAAAAAAAAGGTCCTTACTCTGCATTCTGCTGAAATTCATCCTTCGGACAGACAAGACTGATAATGGTTTTTTCCTTAAAATAAGCAACAAGGTGCCAAATGGGAAAAAAAACCAAAACCAAAACCAAACCAAAAACCAAACCACAACCCACCTCTGAAACTCTTGATTCTGGATATCCTTTTAGCTTGTAGCAAGTCTTGGAGTATGAACCACTGTCTTCACCTGTCATAGTGGCACTTACAGTCCTTTTAACATTGAACCTCTCGGCTGCTTCTGTTTCATTTTTCCTTGTGGTCTAACACTTCTCTGGCTGCTGTTGTAGTGAAGTGGATTCTAAACTTGAGCACCCCTGCAACCACGTGCAACGTTACTAACCAGTGTTAACCCGACTTACTCTGGCTGCTCATGACACCTTCTCTGATGGCTGTTGTGTTCACCTACCTGGGGAGGACTTGCTGAGAGAAGCCACAGCAGTCACCAAGGCAAATGTGTGTGGCGGGGATGTGCATGTCTTTGTAGCATGTGTGAAGTGCAGTTTTTACACTTGGTTTTTAATTTTTTTTAAAAAAATCATGAACCTGGTTTTAGTCGGTCTGTTTAAAGATTTTTTTGGAAGGGATTGGGAGGGAAGAGTTCAGATTACCTGCTGTTTTGAGATGACAAGAACTTTTAAATATAATGTTAATCTTAATTTAGTGAAGGGCTCCAATTTTGACAGTCCATGACTCTTGAAGATACATTTTAATGCCCTAACACTCAGTCCTCAGGGACTTCCTTATCACTTGTTCTATTTTGATTTTTGATTTAGTTTTCTTTGCCTGCTACTTCTTGTTTAGCTTTTCCATTTTCTTACAATTTTAATTTTGGTTATTTTGGGGCCACTTCTTGATTTTTGTTTTTCCAAAGGATGCAGACTCTGATAGTGGGGATGATTCGGACAAGAGATCGTGTGAGGAGAGTTGGAGACTGATCACTTCCCTGAGAGAGAAGCTGCCCCCCAGCAAGCTCCAAACCATTGTAAAAAAGTGTGGCCTCCCCAGCAGTGGGAAGAAACGAGAACCCATTAAAATGTACCAGATACCCCAACGGCGACGCCTTAGCAAAGACTCCAAATGGGTCACCATCTCAGACCTAAAGATTCAGGCTGTGAAGGAGATTTGCTATGAGGTAGCGCTCAATGACTTCAGGCACACTAGGCAGGAGATTGAGGCCCTGGCCATTGTTAAAATGAAGGAGCTTTGTGCCATGTATGGGAAAAAAGATCCCAACGAGCGCGAATCGTGGCGAGCCGTCGCCCGGGATGTCTGGGACACGGTGGGAGTTGGAGATGAGAAGATCGAAGACGTGATGGCCAACGGTAAAGGAATAACCGATGTGGACGACCTAAAGGTGCACATAGACAAATTGGAGGATATTTTGCAAGAGGTGAAGAAGCAGAACAACATGAAGGACGAAGAGATCAAAGTTCTCAGAAATAAGATGCTAAAAATGGAGAAGGTTTTACCCCTGATAGGATCTCCAGAGAAAGCTCAGTCCACCATAGCTAATGCCAAGTCTCCAAGCTCTGCCAGCGCGGTGGACGTGGATAAGAAGCCCGTGGATGACTCAAAGAGAAGCGAGAACGATGATCTTGCCAAGGAGGAACGTGTTTCCCAGCTGATGGCAGGTGACCCGGCTTTCAGACGCGGGCGCTTACGTTGGATGAGGCAGGAACAGATTCGGTTCAAAAACCTGCAGCAGCAGGAAATAGCGAAGCAGCTGCGCCGGCAAAACATGCCCCACCGATTTATCCCGCCCGAAAACCGCAAACCCCGCTTCCCTTTCAAGAGCAATCCCAAACATAGGAACTCCTGGAGCCCGGGCACCCACATCATTATCACCGAGGACGAAGTTATCGAGGTCCGAATCCCGAAGGAAGACGATAAGAGCAAAGACGAAGGCAAAGAGAAGGAAAGCAAAGCTGCTCCTAAAGACCCGCAGCAGCTGTGGAATCTTTATGGCCCCCAGAGGAGCCAGGATAACATCCAGATTAACAGGCAGCAGCTGAGCACACAGCCCCAGCCCCAGCCCAGCCAGCAGCAGCCGTCGCCTCAGCTGCGCTGGAGGAGCAACTCCCTCAACAACGGCTCCCAAAAAAGCTTGAGGCGCCAGAGCTCGGGCTCGTCGGAGTCGCTGCACTGCCCCGGCGGGCAGCAGAGCCCGGACCTGCAGACTTTCCAGCAGAAGCGCCACGTGCACCAGCACCGCCAGCCCTACGGCCACGGCGGCGCTGACGGGGCCCCCCCGAAACCGCCCGAGCGCCACAACCACTGTCACCAGTTTGTGACGCCCCCGCGCATGCGGCGCCAGTTCTCGGCCCCCAACCTCAAAGCGGGCAGAGAGACCACCGTATGATCAGGGGGGCAGAGCAGGCTGGGCGAGGAGGGAGCGGGGGCAATCCTGGCTGGAGGTTGGGGAGCAGCCAGGATTGGCCCTGCTGGACTCGGGGCTTTGCCGGGCCGGGGAGAGCTCGAGTAACTCCCCCCAAAACACGAGGGCCCGGCCCCGCGGCCCCTGCATGTGACTTGCCTTGCGGTTGTACCAGCGTTGATTGGAAGGATGTTCGGGGAAAAAAATTTGTAAGAACTTTTTTTGTCATAGACTAGAAGACTTGGAGGGAGGGATGTGGAGGGGAGACCTTCCCTGCTAGCTCATTTACCAATTTTTTTTTTTCGTGCGTGTGTCTTGAAGTATTTTTCTAATGCCGAAAACATTGTCTGGAACTTACCAAGTGCTTCCTTCCTCCCGTGTTTTACGTAGACAATCAAAAGAGGAATTTAGTTTCTAGCATTGAATGTTTCTTGTGACCTTTTTCTCAGCAACGAGGAAACTGAGCATCTGTTTTTAAAGTTGATCTGGCTCTTCAGAACAATATTTTCCACTCTTAACTCAAATTTTTGATAGTGATAATAATCTATAAACCAAAAGTTGTCGGCTGACAAGATATGTGGCTTTTTTTATAGAGAAATTATGAAGAGCTGTTGGGTCACAACAGTCCTACTCCCTGAGTAGATGTCTCTTCTTCTGCTTAAGTTCATAATTATTGGTATGAAATTGCTGTGACAGTTAAACCTGCCTGAACGGGAGTTTATGTCAGAATATATATATATTGCTGAAGCAATACTTTGGAAATAAGCTTTTTCTAATTCCCATTGTATCTCTAAATATAATAGTTTTTAATTATTATACTGAGACTGTGGAAAGGAACTAGGATTTTTCAACACTCTGGTGCACTCAAAAAGCTAATTCTTTTATTTTATGTTTTCAGCTTTCTCGGGCGTGAGTCTGGGAGATGTTTTTGAAATAGTTATTCTTATGAAGATTTATAGATCACTACTTTGTATTGGCTGAATTCTCCTGTAAGATGGGAGAATTGAACTGTTTCATCTTAATATGATACCTCATGTTAGTGCCTCTGGTCTTGGATTAAACCCTAATTCAAGACTTGTTTAATAAAGGAGAAGGTTGCTTTGAGGAGAAAATAAGATTAATTTTCCTTCTCCCCACACTCCAAATGCAAGTTACTGAAGAACTGTTGATTAAGGAATAGGCTTTGGGGTTTTATGTCAATTGGAGAATCCCAATCTTAATTACACAGGTGTTTTATCTGAGTTTCTTGAAGTGCAAGACAAAATTGCACTTACCTTTGAAAATCTGTGGCCTTAACCATAAGCCAATCTAAATCTCTGAGGACTTATTTAGCTATTAAATTTAACTTGAATAAGATTTTAAAACCACAACTGGCCACTTACTTTTGGTAAGGTAGGTCCACTTTGCAGTGTATTTGTGCTGTTTTGCACAAGTATCCTGAATTTACTTGAGGTTGCTTATTTTTTTATGAGATATAAGCCCTACTGGTAACTGTTACTTGTGTGTGGTTCAGCATAGCTGTAGGTGAGTGGCAAGTGCCTTAAGCTTATTTTCCATCCTTTTTTTTTTTTTTTGTCCTATCCTACTTTTCCCTGCCTCAGCTGTGCATGTTGTAGGTGCTGGTTGTTCCTTGGCAGCCACTGCACCATTTACATATCGATTAATCAAGTGTCAGCTCTTAATTCCCTGCACATGTTTTACTGAGGGGATACTGGCCCCTGATGTAGGAGATACAAAGTCAGTCCTCCAACTCCTAAAAGAACGAACTGGTCCCAAACTTGGGAGGTTTTTTAACAGCAGGTTTATTTTTGTGTCCAAATCTGGCTTTGTAACTTGCATTTTGTCTCGTGCTTTGGCCTACTTGAACGAAGGAAATAAAGCATCATGTCCAAAAATGTCTTGATTCTTCAAGAAATGAAGGCTTGCAGATGAGCAATACTTCCTCTGAGCTTGAGTCAGAACTGCCAAATGAGTTTTGGGCTGCAAATAATATTCTGCTGTTGCCTTTATTTTAGAATCCTGTTTTAGCAGCGCATTGCACTTCGGTTTTGTGCATGTCAAGGGTCATGGGTTCTTTTATATCCTCATAAAGGCTTGGACTCATGCTTGGGAAAACCCTCTCAGTTCTATAGGAATACAGGAGCCAAGCAGAGTCAGCCTGCCCAGGACAGGCCGTGGGAGAGAAAACCAAACCCATTTTATCTCATGTCCCATTTTGGGGAGGGTTGGGGCTGCCTGGATGAAATCACCACGTGATTGAGCATGGAGTGATTCTGAAATCCATGGAACTACTCGTACTGACATGAGATTAAAAACTCCTGCTACTTGGTACCTTAATGCTAGACACTAAAATGTTTGTGCCAACCTATTTCAGCTTAAAAACCTGAGAAGAACTCTCTGTGAATGCCTGGGTGGTGCTGGTGAGCAATAGGTTGCCATCAGTCTGTCTCACCCCACCGTTAATGTAACACTAGAAGAACAACCCTGCTTGTTCTGTTGTATGATTTGACAAAACAGAAAAAGGACAGTCAGTGTCAGAAGGGAGTCCTGTCTACTCTGAGGAAGCAGCCTTTTCCCCCTGTTTTTTAGGAGGATATTTAAGAATCTGATAGTAATTAACAGTGCAGTGCCTCATCAGATAAGGGAAGCAGTGTGAGAACTGTGGATCTCCTTGCACTCCTCAGAAACACACCCAGCTCTCACTCCAACCCCCTGTTAATGGAGTTAATGAACGGTGAGACAGCTGCTTCCATACAGTCTGTGTGAAAAGGCTTTCAGGTTAATGGGAATGTGGCATCCAGGGGGGAAGTGCTGTTCTCCCAAGCTGAGCTGCCTTGCCAAGTGCTCTGACAGCTGGCTGGGATCCACCTGTGCCTTAGTGATGGCTCTGAAACCATCCTTTAGGACTCCCTTAGGACCTGTGGGTTTGGGGGTGGGTGAAATGCACCTCAGTAACACTCCTCAGATCCACTCCAACATCCCTTCTCGAGCCATCTGAATTTAGGGATCTGCCAAATTAGGGGATGCTATTTTTATCAGTTCATTCAGCATAGTTTCAATATCTCCCTCACTGTTTGTCCTTTATATGTTGAAATTTGTTCTTTATATGTTGAAATTTTTCTTGGCTACTTCCCATTGAATCACTCCAGGAGCTGCCACATGAGAAATCAATGCTGTGTAACCATTTGTACTGTAAAGAAAGCAGTGAGCTGCCTTTGAATTAAATGGGATTTTCAGATCTGTCTATTGTTTAGGAAAAAAAACAAGTTTTAGATTGTCTTAAGAGCAAGCATCTGCCTTGTGAAAAGCAGAACTGGTTTGTATTGTAACAAGTGCTCTTTCAATAAACTATGAAATACTCTTGTAAGTGTCAGACTTGTCTCAGTGAAATGGAAATCAAACTTGACTGCAGGCTTGTCCTGCTTTTGGTTTTTTATCTTGGGGTTGGGATTGTTTTAGCAGAGTTAAAAAGGTTTCTTTAATTGTTCCTCAGACTGATTCTTGTAGGTTCATCCGCCCTGGTTTTTCAGCTGCTGTGTGGAAAGCAGCCCCCGCAGATCTGTGTCTCCTCTCACAGCTTATTTAAAATAAATATAAAAGAAAAAAAGAGCTTTTTATAGCACAGGGGGCTACAAGCCTTACTCCTCTTCAGTGCTGTCCCATTGTACCATCCTGTGTGCTGTTTATTTAAATTCTGGAAGGAAACTCGGGGCTGGCTGTTCTCCATTTATTTGCTCACTGAAGGCAAAAGAAATGGACTGTTTTGTGCACCTCGAATGCAGGAGGGAATCACACGCAGCAGTACCTTGGCAGGCACCATGTAGATCCAAAGAAATTCAGTTGTTGTACTCAGTGTTCTGCTTTAACAGCTGGTCCAGTCTGCTCTTACAAAGCTTTGCCTACTCCGAGTGTGTGGGGGTGTTTTTTGTTTTGTTTGTTGGTTGATTGGGGTCTTTTTTTGATTTTTCTTTTTTTTTTCCCCTGTTTTCTCAAAATCCGTGATTGTCGTGGCTTTAGATATTTCCATCCCCATGGGGAAAATAACCTTTGCAGTCCCTTTTTGCACACTGATGGAGCTGATGAAGCCACCCAGTCTGGAGCTGTACAACAACATGCACTTGGTTCCAGGGAGTCTGGGCAGGGACCTCCAGGGCAGCTTCTGGATGCAGTTTTTCCCTTTTTCCAGCAGTTGAGGCACCTTTAATTGGTACTAACAATGATGTGTGTACTCTCACTACTCAGCTCTGGAAAAGCTCCCCTGGAGAGCTGACCAGTCTGTCCTGAGAGCAAACAGTCGATGCACCTTCCGGGTGAACCAGCCCAAAATTCAGCCCTTCAGCTCCTACTCAGTGCCAATCATTTTTAAATACTACCCAGCATTGAGTGCTGGGTACAACCTCAGTCCTGCTTAGGGAAATGGTACCTATTTCTTTTTTTTCATTATGGGAAAACAAACTTCAATTATTTTACTTAGTTTTTTCAAGTAGTGTTTTAGTGTGGAGTCAACGAACAGTGTCTGCTTATGTTAAGCATTTATTTATCTAGGTATTTAAATGTACAGAAGATACACTTACTTGGCTCACAAGTCTGAAAATAGTGTCTGCTTATGTTAAGCATTTATTTATCTAGGTATTTAAATGTACAGAAGATACACTTACTTGGCTCACAGGTCTGAAAATAGAGAAGACCAGAAGCAGGTCTTTGTGAGTTAATTTAATGTGCCTGGGTTTTTCATGTGGAATGTTCACAGTGGAACGCTCCTGATTTTTTGACCATTCCCTCTGCAGCTTTTCAGTTTCTCCAAAAGAATCTGAAAAGGTTCTGTTAAAACCCTACTTGAAGAGCTTTTCATTTCTACAATGTAGCTGCTCAAAATGACATTATCAATTTCAGATTACAGGAAACTAAATTCTTTTGCCTTTCCTTGCAAGTGAGAGAAGGTTGTTCGTGTCACTTCACGTCTGACTTGTTTTGTCTGGATTTCAGAAGTAATAGCATTTTCTGCATGGAATGGGAGGGGGGGAAAGATCACAGAAAGTGCCTTTATGTTAAAGAATTTTCAAGGTTATGCTGGGTATTTCAGAAGGGTAGATAAGTCTGAAACTCCTCATCAAGTCTAGAATAGTTTTCTGGTGAATCACTAGGAATTTCAGAAGAAATATCAAAGGAAAGGTGTTTGTTTTGTTTGCAGTTTTTATGCTGCTGGGCTGAGGTTACTTCCAGTGTGAGTGAGTAGCCAACTCAGGGAAGGGAACAGACACAAATGAAGAAAGAGCATTTTTGCCAAAATCAAGAGGAAATTAGAAAATTAAACTGCAGCCCTCAAAGGCCAATATATCTTTTGAGTCCACTTCTCTGTCCCTAAAGGTTATGGGTATTGAACTCATGGTGTTGAAAATCCTGCCCTTTCAAAGGGCACAGCCACCATTCCTTAACCCTGTCTCCAAAAAATATTACCTGTAAACCTAAAGGAATGTCCTTGAGGCTTCTCTCCTTTCCAAATACAGTCTAAAGGCTTTTCTGCCTGACCCTGGGTTAAATTTGCTGCAGTCCCCTCGTGACTGTGTTAAATACTGAACTTGCTGTCCAAAACCCAGTGATGCAGCTGTCTAGGTGAGATGCTTAAACAGAATGGGAGGAAAATGTAAAGCTTTTCTTCTGTAGCTCTCAGACTTAACAATGTGTTACTGCAAACTGGGTGTTGGAGAGGAATTTTAGGATTTGGAGCTGTGGAAGAGAGAAGGTTGGAATACAAGATGAGTGGCTTCAAGAATTCTCCTCAAGGACTCTGTAACACTCTTAGTGAATTGTTGTTGCAACTCTTGTGTAAAAATCTTGAGAAACCAGTTTAGTTTGCCTAATGTATGCCAAAGGTTTATCTTAAAAAAACAAAATACAGTGAGATAGGTTTTGAGACCAGGAGCACGGTGACTGTGTCTGTTCTGATTTGTGTTTGTTTTACCAGCAAATAATTAAAGGCTCATTAGATTATAGTAGCACTTATTTCAAGGCATGATAAAGCTGAACAGGAAGAAAATGCTCTTGTACCAGAAGGTGTTGCTGAAGTGTTCCTTGTGGGGAAGCCACTGCACAGACTTCTCTGCCAGGGCAGGGGTGGTATTTTATCTTCTGATATATTAAATACACATGTGAGAGAGTGGTACTTACATGCCAAGGGGAAAATCGAATTGAAAACAAAATGTCTCCCCCCCTAAAATCTGAAATTAATTTTTTTTGTGTAAAAAGGCAAATCAATGGTGCTGTTAATCCTTCTGCTTGAGAAAATGAAGGTGAATAATCCTCCCCTTTTAAATTTATGTCTGTAATTTTCTCTGTTTCTGCCTCTTTCCTACTTTCCTGAAAGCAGCAAGCAGCTTCCCCCAAAAAACCACCCTTTTCCAACCTTTAGCAAAAGGAAAACCCCAAACATTTTCTTCTTCCAGACACAGTGAGCTTGTAAATCTTAGAAAGCAGCACTTGTGTCTGAATTGCCTTGGCTCTCTCTTCTCTCTTTCCAGGGGGGGTGGCACTAAAGCAGTGCATGTCGTGACCTGGGAGCAGCAGGGGGAGGCTCTGGGTGGGTTTTCCTCGGTGTCTGTCTGTCCCTCTGAGCTTCTGGGCTCTCTCAGCTCCCTCCTGGCTTTTGTCTGTCCTCCTACACGGCCTCTCCTCTCTCCCCACAGGACTATGAGAGTAAACTGCAGGCCCTGCAGAAGCAGGTGGAGACTCGGTCCTTGGCTGCTGAAACCACAGAGGAGGAGGAGGAGGAAGAAGAAGGTGAGTTTGAAGCTAAAAGTAATTTGGGTAAAGCCAAGCCTAAAGGAACAGTTGCTGTAGCACCTCTTTCAATAGACAGAAAACTTGCTCTGGGAAGCTGCAAAATCACTTTGATTTCTTGATCCATAATCCTCACAGCATAAAGATTTAAAATACCTATTTATGGGATAAGTTCCACATGAAGAACAGATACACATCCCTGAATTCAGTTGATGTGTAAACTGGATTAGTTTAACCTCAGGCTTTGGTTTGGTGGTCTTGAATTTGAAGGAATCTCTCTCTTCTTGGCACTGACAGAGTTCAGATGTCTTAAGCCAAAATAACACTGTTGCCTTTGTTTCCTTGTTTTGATTTTGAAAGGGTTTTTTTCCTCCTTGGTAGGAGTTCTCAGCATTCTGTGACATGTCTGTATAATTCAATTTCTGGACAATAAATAGTTTATTCCCATAATACTTGCTTTCATTCCACAGTTTCAGATTTTGGCTTTAATAATGGTAAAATAACTTAAAATAATAGGAGTAGAATTCATTTTGTTTCCTCTGTTCCAAATCTCCTTTACTTGATCATTAAGCTCCAGTACTAAGTTTGAATCCAGTTTTTCCTCACTGAATAATGAAAATGCAGGGTTTTGTTTTCTCTTCTTCCAGAAAAGGTGTTGAGAACTTGATGACACAGTCAGCAGGAGCATTAGATGCTGCCTGTGATGGCTTTGAGGTGAAGCCACAGTGTTTTATTTCTCTGTTTCTTTGCTCTCCCCAGTGCCCTGGACACGCCACGAGTACGAACTGGCCCAGTGGGCTTTCAGGAAGTGGAAATTCCACCAGTTCACTTCCCTGAGGGACCAGCTCTGGGGAAATGCAGTGTATCTGAAAGAAGCCAATGCAATCAGTGTGGAGTTAAAGAAAAAGGTGGGGACGTGCAAAGCAGCTTTTTGAATTTTCTGACTCATCAGTTTTGCTTGTGTAATCCTGCTTCAAATGCTCCACTTGTGCTCTTCAAAGTTATGTCTCTTGCTTATTAATTTAAACTTTAAAAGAGTTTGGAAAATTGTGAGTCTCTGTTTCAGGCTTGTGGCTGAGTGAACATCCCATGCCAGTCTGGCTGATCCATTCTCCTCTCCTTCCTTTCCCTTTTGCTGTTCCTGTCAATGCCATAAACACACGTTCATGTCCATCTCCCCTGGGCCCTGTATTTTCCTTTTTGCTTTCACCTTCCTGTGGTCATTCCTCTTTCCAAGAGCAGTGGGTGCTGCAGGATGTGCTGGGTCTGTAGTTTTCAGACCTCTGCTAGCTGTGACAGCAAAGGCAAGATGCGTGTCCTTAGCTGAAAATCATATTTTTTGCCATTTTGAGACAAACAAAAAAAGTGACATAAAACCCCCCTGAATCTGTTCGTAGAGTTACAAGTCAAACTGGCCTCATCACGGCTTTGTATTAGGTGTCTGTGCCTGACTTCTCAGGACTGAAGTGATGTTCCTTTTCCATCCAGGTGCAGTTTCAGTTTGTCCTGCTCACAGACACCCTCTACTCCCCTCTGCCTCCGGAGCTTCTGCCCACGGAGCTGGAGAAGACCCGGGACAACCGGCCTTTCCCTCGGACCGTGGTGGCTGTGGAAGTCCAGGATCTGAAGAATGGAGCAACACATTACTGGTCCTTAGAAAAACTCAAGTATGTAAACATTACTGGACAAAAAAAATTCCTTGTGTCCAAGGAACTTGGCTGAAAAATTTCCCCCCTTGCCTTTCCTTCTCCATTGCTCTTATTTTTCCTCTGTATCCTCCCAAATGCCAACTTTCTATGTCTTAAATACCAGCTTTCTAGATTCTTTGAATGGGTGCACTTGTTCTCCAGCATCTAACCTCACCTTCACATTTAATTTCTGTCATTTGAGGTTAGATTTTATTTTTTAAATCTAATAAGGCTCATCACAGCTCTTCTCTCTGCATTAATTCTTTTTTTACAGTCCTTTCACTGCAATAATACCCTTGCCACCTGCTTTATAAAACCTGGTAGTTAAGGGCATAATTTGTAATAAAAAGCTCAAATAAAGAAGATTCTGTTTCTCTGGAAGCTACACAAATTCTGACTAATATGAATTATTTCCAACATATGTAAATGACATTTGTCTTTTCCCCGTTCTCTAAATACTGACTGAAGAACTTTTTCCTACTAATAACTTCCAGACAAAGGGTCTTGCAGTGTGAAACACTTGTTCTCTTTAATTAAATAAATAAATAGATAAATGAAAAAAAGTCTGCAGTGGAATCCACTCACTTTTGAATCAAAATGCCAACATTTCTGGAGTGGAATGCAAAGAGCTGCCAAAATTACTCAGCAACATGGTTGGTTGCAAAAAAAAGGGAAGCAAAAAATCTGCCAGAATTAGATGTAAAAGAAGAATATTTAGACTGGGTTGAAATCCATGATTTTTGTGAGCTCTGCAGTGACCTTGCCTACAGGTTTTTTCCCCGAATCCATAACACCTCAGAGCATTAGTGCAGCCCCCAAACTCAGGGTGCAGCCTCTGAGTTTGGTTCAGGCGAAGTCAGCGTTCCCTCACTTGGCGCTCCCCGCTTGTTCCGCTCCGCTCTCTCCTCAGTTTCTCATTCCTGCTTTCCCGTGTGCAGGCAGAGGCTGGAGCTGATGCGGGAGATGTACGACAGGGCTGGGGAGATGGCCTCCAACAGCCAGGACGAGGGCGAGAGCACCATGACGGGCAGCGACCCCTTCTACGACCGCTTCCACTGGTTCAAGCTGGTCGGGAGGTACGTGCCACACCCTCACTGCTGCTGCACTGCCCACTCCTGGGGGAGCCCTGGCTCGGGATGTGGTGATGAACTGTGTGGCCTCTGTGTCACTCGTGTGTTTTGTCCTGCAGGGATTTCTCAGAGGCTTAAAATGCAGTGGAGAGCAGAAAATGCTCTCTGGAGTGTTGCCAGTTCTGGTGTGAACTGGTGGATTCTGATTGGAGTGAACCCGTAGTAAGTTACAAGTTTATTTAAAAGAATGTAGCCAGCTAAATTCTATCCAAAGTCGCTGGAGCAGAGCTGTGAGAGTGTGAAGAACACCGGAAAAGTGGCCCAGGGTCTTACTTACATATGTGGTTGTAATAGTTTGGTCATTCCCTAGGGAAGTATCCGATGGGATTCTTTAATATGTCCTGATGTTGGCTGCACCTTTGCAACATTTTGATTTGCAGAAATGCTGTGTTGGCAATAAGAGTTGTAGCTCTTTTAAATGGATGTGCTCTCAAGATCTTTATGTTGACATTCCTTTTCCATTTGCTTCCTGCTCCGTTCAAGGACACTCTTTCCCCCGACTTTGTTGGCGAATCCCTCCCCTCGCGTTCCGTGGCGGTGCAGGTGGTTTGAAGCCTTTGCTTGTTGTTCAGGTGGTCTCTGTGCTGATGGCAACAAACAGCTGTTAAATGAACATTCTTCTTTCCCCTGGCCCCGGTCGGTGTCCGTTGGCTGGTTCCAGCTCCCCCATATTCCATGGCTGCGTGAACGAGCGCCTTGCCGACCGCACGCCCTCCCCCACTTTCTCCACGGCCGACTCCGACATCACTGAACTGGCTGATGAGCAGCAGGATGAGATGGAGGACTTTGATGATGAGGCCTTTGTGGATGACACTGGCTCCGACGTGGGAACTGAGGAGGGATCAGACCTCTTCAATGATGGGCGCGACCCGTTTTACGACCGATCCCCCTGGTTCATTTTAGTGGGAAGGTTGGTGAGGTTCCTCTGAGAATGGCCAAAAGGGACCAGCTCTTGCTGCAGACTGCAATGGCTTTGCCTTGTGCTACACAGAATATCTGTCAGTCTAGCCAAAATATCCATGAATTGGAATGGCCAGAGAATGAGTGTAGTCCAACATGATGTTTTAAGTTCCCATGTCATCTCATTAAGTTCCCATGTCATAAGTTTTAAATTCCCATGTAGACCTAAATAATAATTGAGAAAATAACCCTTAGATGCAACAATGTGAGTAAATCTGTTTCTAGAGAACTGTTACAATGTGAGCAAATCTATTTCTAGAGAACTGTTGCAATGTAGGGTGACTGGGTTTGCTTCTGTGCAGGATTTAAACATCATTCAGAGAGTTCTCTACTCAGCCATCACAGGATCACTGGGATAGAATTGTAGGATGGCATTTTCTCCTGTAGAAGAGAACCCAAGTATGGTGGAAAGTCTTTAAGTCCAGTCCAATAAACCCATTTTTTTTTGAAAACCCATTTAACATCCTCTGCGTATGAAGAGAAAAGGTGGCATGAGGAGAAAGAAGAATGGTTCTTTCTGGATGAGGAAAAGGGTATTCTCTGAGATGATTTGGCTTCTCAGATTATGTTTGACTCTCTGTGGCCAGTATTACCTAGTGAAAGGTCATCATCACTGCAATTTGCTGGCTGGGAGTGTTTATCAGCACTTTCCCAAGGCCCTGTGCTTGAATTTCTGAAGCAGGTTTGCTTCATGTATTAACCAGTTTGCCAGTCTAAAAACAATGAGGGCATTATCAGACCTCAATCTGTGTTGTAGACCCTCAGGACAGCAAGCTGCATTAAAAGAATGTAGTACTTTGCCTTGTTTCTTCATTAATAGTCTTGCTAAAACATGTTTCTCATGACAAGAAACAAATATTTTTATTTAGTGGCTTGGCTCCCCTCTCTGCTGCTTCCCACTCCCCCAGTGATGCTTTTGTGCTTCCTTGCTTCCCCTGTGAGCCAAAGTCCTGGTTAAAGCAGGGAGAGGGGGGTGTTTGCCACAGGTGTGGTACAAAAAAAAGGCTCCATGGCCAGTGGAAGGGAGGAACAAAGGAGGAGGGACCAGAGCTTGGCTTTGTCCTTCTCTGAGCCTGTGGGCAGGAAAGACTCCACGGGCAGAAAGGTGCAGTTGCCTCAAGTGCAGGAAACTTGGCTGCATTATTTGTGAAAAGGAGGGATTGAGTTTGCTGGTCTTGATCAAGCTTTTAGATCAGTGTAGCTGTGTTGTCAAACCTCAGACTTCATCTGGAGCGGGGCTTGGAACCTCCTCGATCTAGTTTTTGAAACAAAAATTGCTAAAGTTGCCAGAAGTTGCATTAGTCCTGTGGGACCTCTGAATTTGTGCCCTTACGTGCAACGCCTGATAATGTGGTTTATAAGATGTAATTCTTTCAGGTTAATCTGATTCAGGTTGGGAGTCAGTTTGGGAAAAGCCATGTGAGCTGTTTGGGGGTGGCTGTCAGCTTATTAAAGCCCAGGGCCGCTCCCTGCCCCTGCCTTGGCATCCACAGCCTGTGCTCCTGGAGCTCCTTCAGAGCTTGGGAAAGAGTTGGGCTATTCATCCTCATTTCACAGACTCCTCAGGAAGCACAACACAAGCTGAGCAAATACAGTGTAAAATGAGAACAGTTGTGCTTCCTGGCAGTGGCACAAGTTGCTTCCCATTCCCTGTTTTACAGGGAATTCTGAGCTCTGTCTCCATGAACAGACACACGGAGCTGCAGCAGTTCTGGGTGGGAGCTGCCCAGGCTGAGCTGGGAGTTGTAGTGAAGAATGGAGCTGAGTTTGGATTATCTGGGTAGAGAGCTGAGGGACTTTTTCCCAGTTATTGGTTTCTATTCTGTTTCTGTTCTGTTCTTCTGTTGTGCCCATTCTGTCAGCAGAAAGCTGCTGTTAGACTGTCCAGCACCACTGAATAGGAACTATTTTGAGCCCTCAGTGTCTTCCATCGTGAGACTTCTACTTTTGAACAGTGACTTGCAAGGACCAGGGGTGTGTCCATCCACACAGATCTTGTCCTAGCACAAGGTTCAGTTTATAACAAACCCCAAATTCCAACTGTGTACTGGGCCATATGCTATAGAATGTGTAGGACAAGTAAAATGATTTTTAATATTTTTGGGGGTTTCATCAGCAATAACAGGTGCAGGTCATGAAGGAGAGGAGAAGTGGACCCTGTAGTTACTCAACTCCTTGGCCATCACAATTATTTTTTTTTCCTCTCTCTGTGCTATGACTGTCTTTTATTTGTCACTTTTAAAGAAAAGGAAAAAAAGAGCTGGTCCCTTTAGCCATCTCTTCTGGCATGCTGGGCTGTCTTAAAGGCTGATTCTGTTTATGGTGTGACATATCAAGCATTTGTTCTGTTTTTAAGGGAGGTGGGAGAGGACTATGGGGTATTTCATTTAAATCTTGAAGTGTTTATTTTAAAAATATCCACCATCATTCTGAGTTCTGTTGGTTTTGTTTTGGTTCTTTTGAAAAAATCATGTTTGTTCAGTTTAATTTCTAGTTCTGTTGTGAGTATGCCATTCTACCTCACCAATCTTTCTGCTAATCCAGCTCCCCTCTTTCAGTCTGCTGGGCTAAGGTGCAGGGGGACACTTAGGGGATGTTTGGGGAGTGGGAATCCTCCTGGATGAGGGAAGAGGAGGAGGAGAACCTTAAGATTTCGTGCCCTCCTGACCCGGCACTGCCTCGTGCTGCAGCAGATGGAATGGCACTGGGAGCAGTGCTGCTGCAGGAACCAGCTCTGGTTTGGTCCAGCCTGTGTGCAGTTGCTCTCCCTCCCACAGAAGAGACCCAGCATTTTCACCAACAAACAGGAAGCTTAAAACTTCTTGCATTATGTGCTTTTCTTTGTCCAAGTCAAAATGACTCCGGTGAACCGAGTGACTGGATGGAGGGAAGTTAAGGAAGAGGAGAAATAGCTTCTTTTTTTTCCCTTGGGATGGTCACGTTGTAGTTGTTACTCCAGCTGAGTGCTTTGGCTGTCACATGTTGAGCAGCAGCTTCAGAACTTTTGCCATGCAAATAAACAGGTATTTTTGGTTTTCATGCAGGGAATACTTTCACTTTCCATTAGTTTTGGTTTGAGGTGGGAAGGTTTCTGTGGTGCCTGACTCTTGGGGTTAGTGAGACTCCCTTTCACTGGGCACATCAGTGCAAGGCTCTTCGGATTCCTTCCTGTTGGGAAATGTCTCTTCTCCCTGGCTTGAAATGTGGTTTTCAAACAGGGTGTGTTTTTTGTGTTCAGCAATTAACCACACCCCTTCCTGAACTCCATCCCTGAGCCAGTCCAAGTCAGCAATTCCAGCTGCTACAGTTGGAGTCATCTGCTTTCTCAGATGAACATCACCTGAAATGTCAAAGCTGGAAATGAAAATGATATCTTAGAGGAAAAAAAAAATAAAATTAAACTTCTCATTTTGCTACTTTAAATTTAGTCTCTTCTCCCTTCCCCTGCTTTACCAGTGCTTACCTCACTTTGGAGCAGACTGAAAAGGAATTAAATCCTAATCTTAGTGAAGTGTTATGTTGCAGTTGTTTTTTCTGTTGTTGTTGTTGTTGTATGGTTTCCTTCATTTTTTTTGTTTTGCTACTTTTGTAGCCTTATTAATCATTCTCTTTATTGCATTTTGTCATCACTTTGTTTTTTAGTAGCATTATTTCTGTGTCTTTGGTTCACAACTGACACCTCTTTGACCACCTTGTCATTCCAAGAGAATTAATTCATCCCAAGGAGCAGCACTTCCCTTTGGTCATGCAGGACTTGTCCTGGGAATGTTAAACAATAACAGTTACAAATTAGAGGAATTAATTATATGCAATACTAAAGACTGATAAAAAGAACTGCAAGAAGGGAATTAGTTGAACAGATTACTATTGCTTAGTATAATTTAACGTGCATAAGTTGATTAAAATTACATAATTGGTCACTTTAAATTTCATGACTGGTAAAAGTATTGGTTAAACTTTTGTGCATCTCAGTACTTTTCTGAACTCTGAAACAGGTCACTTAATAAGTAAATAAAGGCTTTCATTTCCCCTTGTTGAGAGCTGTTATTTACCTGCCTTGCTGGGCTTCTCAACACTTAATGTTTTGCTCAGACCAATCCCACTGAAGTGTGATACTTCAAAAACTTCCGCAACTCATTGCAGGAACATAAAATAACTTAGTTAAAGAAGTTAGTCTGACTTTTAATTAAAATCTATACAACTAAACTGATTAATTTATTGTTCCAAAATAGACCCTGCTTGTATATAACTTTAAAAGTTAGTGACTGGCAGGATCATCCACTTGTGGGCCTAAATGCTGCTTTTCCTCTTGTAGACTGGAATTCCTGAGGGGTTGCTCCAGAGTACTGCTGTGGTGTTTTGGTCTTTGTTTTATTTTGTTTTTTAAAGAAATAAATATAATGCTCCTAAAGAGGTTTAGCTTTGAAGACTGAGAGTCTTCCACTGTGTGCACACTCAGTGACTCTTCCAAGAAACCTGAGTGATGACTTATGGTTTGTTGGGGGGATTCTGACTATTCTGCATACAGGGTTACCAGAGGAATATAGAAGAGAGAAAACATTGTCAGTCTGGTTTTAAAAGAGGGTTTTTATATGTTCAGTAAAAATTTGAGGCTGTTTGAGTAGATCAATTCCCTTTTAATTTATCACTTCAAAGTACCTCGGTGGAAAATTCTTTATAATACAATATACAGTGTATATATATATATATATATATATATATATATATATATATATATATATATAATAGAATATATAATACATGTTCATACATATATGTACATATAATATATAATACAATATACAATGCATATATAATGCAATTCATAATACATATTCATACATATATGTATGTATAATATATAATACCATATACAGTGTGTATATAATACAATACATAATACATATTCATACATATATGTATGTATAATATATAATACAATATACAGTGCATATGTAATACAATACATGATATATATTCATACATATATGTACATATAATATATAATACAACGTGCAATTCTTTATAAGTAGTTCTCTAGTAGATTCTACCATCTTGTTAACAGCTCCATTCACAACTGTGGTGCATCTCCAATTACCTTCCATACAGCCATCATCTAGAATTGTGTCCTCCATATGTTTGTAGCTCATTAATGTGAGCCCTGTGTCTTCAGTGAGCATTTTGAGCTCAATTTAGAGCATTTTGTGGCTACCCTTGCCCTTGGACCCAGGACCTCCTGCAGGTCTGAGAGATGGAGTGGAGTGTCTGGAGATTTGAGTGGCCCAGTAGCCAACTGAACTCTGAGCCTGGTTTTGTGCATCACTGCCTAATGCTGGTTGTGTTTTCCTTCCTCCCTTCCCAGAGCATTTGTGTACCTGAGCAACCTGCTGTACCCGGTGCCCCTGATCCACAGAGTGGCTGTTGTGAGTGAGAAGGGAGAGGTCCGAGGGTTCCTGCGCGTGGCAGTCCAGGCCATTGCAGGTGAGACACTCCGAGAGCTCCCCGGGGCAGCTCCTGGCACTGGGAACTGCTGCAGCTTCCAAAACCAGCCAAACAAATCAAACCTTCTGTACTCCAACTCGCTCTCTGTTGTGAACTCGCTTTTGAATCGATGTCATTTGTTATGTCATCATATGGACCAAGCTCAAATAAATGTTGAAATAATGCTGCTGATCAGATTGTGAAGGGATGGGGTTGGCCACTGAAGTTTGTACCTGGCAACTACTGCAACACTGTTTTTTAAGGCAGTGAAAGAGCTAACTAGGTTCAGTGAGTCTGAAAACTAAAAATAAACCAAAGATTCTTCTTTCCTGCACCCCATGTAAATAGTGGACAAGGGTACTGCAAGTTTGATAGTTGTGGTGACTGGCAGCAAAGTCAAATGTACCAAATTTTTGCTGTGCTCCAACTATCCTCTTAAATAACTCTGAAATGTGCTTCCTCAGTGTCTGACAAGAGCAGGTGAAGAGGTTGCTGAAATGACAGTTTTCAGCACGGTATAAACAGAAACCAGCAGCAGTTTTCCCCTTCATTGCCTCTCTAAAAGTGTTGAGACTTAGGAACTGCTTTAACACACTGCTTAATTCCCAACTTCCCAGAGGAGAAGGTGGATATCTGGGATGGTAAGTGCCCTTGGATGTGTGCTGGAGATGAGCTGCAGCTCACTAGGGAGTTGCTGATATTTTACACTTGTCCAGTGGGAGGTGGGCTTAGCTGGTGGTCAGCCATGCCTTACCCATGCTGGGCAGAGCACACATCCTTCCCAGAATTTGTCCTTTCCAGCAGTGGCCAACTGCCAGCAATTCTTTCTTGTTTAGGAAGGGTAACCCTGGAAGCTTCACTCTCCATGGGAACCTATAATGAAATCTCACACTGAAGATGTATAAGAATCACTCTGGCAGGGATTAAAGCAAGTGACTTAAAATCTGTTTTATTGTGCACAAAAGACTCATTTCTAGTTTGGTTTGGTCTCCTTAGAATTGACTGAACATTTCCAAATAAATACTTTATTTATCCATCCAAATAAATAGAATACACCATGGCTAATAGAAATCAAACTGGGGACATCTCTTGAAAAAGGACCATGGCATTATTTGGTCCCTAAGCAAAGCTTTGGAACACATTCAGAATCTTGGGATTTCTCCTGCAAACATACCTTTAGTGTGGAAGAAATCCCTGGCATTTAACCAGGCCCTGTTGTTGTTGCTCTCCATGAAGAGGAGGAGGTTAAATGGGCAGACAGTGTGCACAGATCTGCCTTTCAGACTTCCAGCATGTGCTGGGGGAGCTTTGCTGGTGTCACTGCTGAGCTCAGGGCTGCAGGAGTTGAGGTGGCAGTTCTAATCGGGGTTAGTTTACCTCAGTATCATAACCAGGAGTAAATAAATGATCAAAATGAGGACTAAAGTTGGTTTGCATTTAAAATTCTCTGAAGTATATTCATAATGAAACTTCATAACTTGTCTTGTGGTTTGCCCATGCTGGAGTTGATGATGGGTAGATTTCTGACATGATTTTTTCCATCACTGACTCCAACCTGTCATGTTTTTGCTCCCTGGACTGGTTTCCATTGTAATGAGAATTCCCATTTCAGTGACTCTGAGGTGTTTTCCCTCTGCTCCCCATCACTTATTTATCTTTTTTCCCCCTATTTTTTTAGCTGATGAAGAAGCCCCAGATTATGGATCTGGTATCCGACAGTCTGGCACAGCTAAAATTTCCTTTGACAATGAGTACTTTGATAAGGTAAGAAGTCTTAGAATTGAGTTGGTTTCTTTGAGTGTAGTAGCTTGTGCTTCTAAATAAAGAATCTGTGTTGTAGGGGAAGAAGGAGAAACTGCAGGAGTTTGTTACAAGCCAATTCATTTAATTTTTCAGAGCGATTTTTCTTCAGTTGCAATGACTCGGTCTGGGCTGTCACTGGAAGAACTAAGAATTGTGGAAGGGCAAGGACAGAATTCAGAGGTTACCACTCCTCCAGAGGAGATCAACAGAATGAATGAGCTGGGTAAGCAAGAAATATGTGGTAGTTTTGGAGAAGTTAATGGAAATCTGGGACACTTTGAATCAGAGACAGAAAGGGGGTCCAAGTGTCCTTCATAAATAGGATAGCTGGGGAGAGGTGAAACCTGTGGGTTGCATGTGAGAGATTCTGGAGTTACTAATTTGAAGAACTGTGATGACAAACACAGCACAGGTGGTTGGATCTTTTGATTATCAGTAAATTATTAGGGTTCAAAAGAAAAAACAAATGCGATGGGACTAAGCTGTTTCTGAAGGAATAATTTAAGAAAAGAGAAGAAAAAAAAAAAGAAAAAAAAGTGATTTCATGTGGGTTGTTTGTGTGTCCCTAAGACTTGAAGTCGGCCACTTTGGATGGGAAGATGACTCTGGAAGGATTCACTGAGGAGATTGGTGACCACCTGAAGCTGGGCAGCGTGTTCACCTTCCGGGTGACAGTGCTCCAGGCCAGTGGCATCCTGCCTGAATATGCAGACATTTTCTGCCAGTTCAAGTAAGAATTTGTCCTTATTTACATCAGGCAATTAGTGGTTTGACAGAGCAAAGAACAGTGGGCAGTGGAGGGTCTGATGGAGAGCTTTTCACAGCAGAGAAAAACACCTTGTGAGTTACTGGCATCCCTGCTCCCTGCTTTGTGTTAGCAGGTGTTAAGGAATAAAGTTGTGCAGAAAGGAATTAGGAATCAAAGTGGACTCTTTAATTAGTAGTTTAGAGATATCTTAAGATTTTAAGCTTAATTCAATATTAGATGGTACCTAAGCTCAGTTGGAATGAAAGCTACATGAGCCTTGAGTAAATCAGTAGCTCAACAGTGCAAGTGTTCTTTGGCTTCTGTTCTTAAGAAAGAGAATAAAAAGCGGGAATAATAAAAACATTAAACAAGTACAGGAACTGTGGTTCTACAAGACTGGGATATTCCTGGCTTTAGGCCATCACTCAGCTCCCTGTAAAGTTCCAGCAAAATAAATTTATTGTAGGATTTTAAGGTTTCCTTTCAGTGTTGGGTTCAGAGCACAGCAATCTTCATTAAACCATTCTGTGGTTGGTGACTTTTGTTTGATTTTCTTTTTTTTTTTTTTCCAAAAGCTTTCTGCACCGGCACGATGAAGCTTTCTCCACAGAACCCCTCAAAAACAACGGCCGAGGGACTCCCCTGGGCTTCTACCACGTTCAGAATGTGAGTAAAGCTTTGCAGGAGGGGTCACTGTGCAGTTGTGTGTCTCTCCTTCAAGGCAAGGGGAGTTATTTAGAGCGGGCAGCAAGAGGAGTGATCAGGTGGATGATATAATCCCCGATGGAAAACAAAATACGGAATGATTCCGTGTGGCAGATTTAACTCTTCATTTTCACCTCTGCTTCCTGCCATTGAAATCTTTGCTTCCTTTCCAGGATGTACAATGAGAACAGTCTGGAGTTCAGGAAATAAACCATATGTGTGAATAGCAGTGCCTATGATCTCAGATGAACTGAATATACCTATTTTTATGAACTGTGTAATCCTTTGGTTACGTGCAGCCTCCTCTCATTTGAAATGCCTTATGCTGGGGCTTTCATTCTCTCCTTCATCAGAGAGTAGAATTAATGCCTAAATCAAAAAGGAATGCAGGTGCTTTTATTGTGAGGGACACTAAGTGCTATGAGCAATATTTCCTTTTTGAATGGCTCCTTTTCTTCCCTCCTTTGCCTCCCAGATCGCTGTGGAAGTGACGGAATCGTTCGTGGAGTACATCAAAACAAAGCCCATTGTCTTTGAGGTCTTTGGGCATTACCAGCAGCATCCCCTCCACCTGCAAGGACAGGACCTCAACAGGTAGTGGTCACTGTTCTGGCACAAAGGCAGTTTGGGATCATGCTCAGGTTAGCTCTGCAGTTTTCCATGCTCCTGAAATTATACAGCCACACCCTCACAAGCAGAATTCCTGATGGAGGTAAGAGTGAGTGAGAGAGACCCAGTGTGGTAATGGGTGGAATTGTTCTACCATCTCAAACACTGTTCTGCCAATCCATCTGCATCCACCACCATTCCTGGTGGTGGAATATTGTACTGGGAGCCTCAGCCGTGATCTGTGAGCTCTGGGAAAACCTTCACAGTGCTCCAAGGTCATTGTTCCCTCGGGGCAAGCGGCCTCGTGCATAAGGGTAGGATGACAAAAGGAGGGATGAGACTGGGGGAAAACAAAAGGTTCTCAACCCTTTGACATGTTACTGCCAAAGTTACCATGCATTTGAATTTTTGGAGGTAGGGAAAGGACCCCTGTTCATCCTTGTCTTCAGAGCTTAAGGGGGGAGCCTGTTGAAGAGGCTGATTTTTGGAGGAAATGCCAGCCAAGGCTTGTTCCTTTTCCTAAAGTTATTTTGGGAAATGCTCGTTATCTCTTGAACTTTTCAGTGCAGAATGGGGGTAGAGCTGTTGGAAGTTGTAATTTTTTTATTTATTATTTTTACTGACATCTAGGATTGGTGAAGTTAAAACAGAAAAAGGACATAGGTTAGTGGGCTGAGTCCACTTCTTTTCCTGGCACTTGGTATTTACCTGTCTTCAGAGAATTGTGAGGATATTTTTAGAGACAAAAATGAGTGTATATATACAAAAATGCAGGGGTGTACGTTTAAATAAAACATATTTTTCATGTTAACTGCCTCTGTACTGATAACTCTTTTCATTTCTCTGTAGCCCTCCACAGCCTTCCCGAAGATTCTTTCCTCCCCCCATGCCACTGTCAAAGCCAGGTGAGAACAGCTCTCTGACTGTCCATCACAGGTCTGCTTTCTCCTGAAAGTGGAGGTTGTAGTGTGTTCCTGAGGTATCCAGGACACCGAGAAGTGTAGTGGAGTGAGTGTTGGGAAGGGCACTGAGTCTGCCTTTGATGGTTCTCTCCCTTTTTATGCGATTTGTTTTTATTTCTCTGCAACCTCCTCTGCAGGAAGTGCTGCTGGGCTTGTTAAAGGGTAGAATTCCACTGCTGAGGTGTTGACCATATTCCATGAGATCTGGCTGTGGCTCTTCCTGTGCTTACTGAGCACCTGACTGCAAATTTGCTTGTTCATTAACCACGTCATCTTTTGCTCTCTCCCACTGTCACGTAGCGAGTCAGTGTTGTTGAAATGCTCCTTGTTTCCTTTGCCTAACTGCATTAATGCTGAACTTCGAACTCTGTTGCAATTTTTTTTCCCCATTTCACCTTTTAATTTCCTCCTTCTTTGTGTTTCTCTCACCTGCATATTTCTACCATCTTTTTTTTTTTGTGTGTGTGTGTGTGTGTTCCATTCCCTCTGCAGACCATGAGAGGAAAATTGAGTTGATTAGGTATCTAATGTCTGGCTATGTGAACGTGCATGTGCTGAACACGCTCTCCGAGCATGCCAACGTTCTGGCCTCCTCTGCTGTGGCTGCTTTCCAGGATGGAGCTGACCAGCTGCCACCTTTTCTCTTTCTGCCTGTTCCCAGTTGTCAGAGTGAGCGGGCTCCTAAACGAGATGGTTAGTAGCCAACCTTGATCTCTGGTAGATGTAGAAGTAGTTCCAAAACGTGCTTCAAAATTCTTTTTTTTTTTTCCTTTGCCATGTAGTATTCTTAGGACTAGAAGCTGCCATGGTTGTGGTCATGGAAGGATGATGCTGTGCTGAAGTTTAGGGCTATTTTAGAGAGAACCATGTAGACATTTTAGACAGAACCATATAGACAGCCTATAGGCTCCAGCGTGCTGGGAGTCACAGATTTTTCTGTGGCACTGCATCTATTCTCTGAAACTTCCTGGACCTCTGATTTTTACTATGTTTTGCATATAGTTTTGTGATCCTGGGATGAGAGATGCAAATGAAAACACAGCCAGCTGGAGTGGAAGCAGTCTGCTGTGTTCTATACAGCTTTCCTTTTTGCTCATCTTCCTTTTCTGCCACTAACACTGCTATTCCTCACTTCCATTGTGTTCTGTTTTATTAAAATCAAAAAATGGCATGCTGGCTGTTAATTGTGCCAGAGCAAGTCTGTGAGAATGTCTAGAACCAGCTTTCATGTTTGGTTAAACGTGTCTTTCTGTTGTTTTTCCTCTTCTGGTGCTTTTGAGTTTCTCTGCTTAGCAATAACCTGGGGTGACCTGGGTGTTGAATGTTCCTCCTGCTGCCAGCAGGGCTGAGTTCAGCTGTGATGACTTCCTGAAACGATGGGTACAACAGGGTTACTACCCTGAGTAATGTATGAGAAGAGTAAATGCTGAGCCTCACTCTTGCTGCCTCACAGGATGGAGCTGTGCTGTGAATAACTGATACTTGTAAAATCTGTCCCTCTGAGGGAGCTGCTGTTTTACCCAGAAAATACACAGAATTTAAGAGACCCCACAGGCACACCTGGAAGGACCTTTTCTTAACTGGGGACTGTTGTGCCCTTCCAGTGCTTGGGAAATTTAATCCTGGTGGATGTTGAAGGATACACAGAGGTGTGAAGGTGGGAGAACCTAAAGAACACCTGAGCAAGGGAAGAATGGGGCTTGAGAGGCCAGAAGGAGGAATGATTACTTGGCTAAATAAAAACAGCAAGGTTAGCATGTGAAAGGAGAAAAAATGGAAAATCAATTGCAGGGTTACAAAAATCCCTGTCAGACTGCACAGGAACTGAGCTTTTTAAAATGTTCCCATTTCCAAACATGTAATGAGTGAACAGATAAGAGAAGTCAAGCAATGATAACTAAAAGGTGTGATGTGAGTGTGTGAGAAGGAGCATCAGGTTATTTCCAGAATTTCAGTTATCCCATTACTTTTTTAACATGGTTTATCCCTACGTTTGTATGAAAGGAATTAGAGAGGATCTGGCCAGTAATAATCACTAATACCAAGAGATAAGGAGCTCAGAAACATACTTTGGCAGGATTAAGGCTCTGGAATAAGTCTTGTTCAGCCCTTTTACATATACAATATCTTATCCAAGTGGTGCAGGAGTCTGGCAGTTTGTGGCATCAAGAAGTGAAGACTGAAGTTTTAAGTTCTATATTTTTCCTCTTACATGGGGAAGGGGAAATATACTTTCTGAGTGAGTAATGCTGCAGATGAACAGACCCAAGCAATTCTAAACCACAAACTGTGATGCACATTTGAGGAATCTTCTTTTCTGTGGATCTAGAGAGGCTGTGCATTTTTCCAAGCCCTTTGGATACACTTTTGTTTCATTATTTAACCTTTTTTGTTTTATTCTAGTAACCTAGATTTAAAAAAAAAACCACTTTGAGAAATAACAATTGCTACAAGCCCAATCATTTTCATGGAGAAATCTCTGCTCTGCATATGTACATAGAATGTGTAGGATCACTGAAATGGCACATTCCCATGAACCCTGAGCAAGATTTACTTGTTCAGTCTTTGTAAACTATTGTTTTTCCTTCTTTCTCTTTTTTTCTGCCTTGAAGTGCCAGCTACAAAGCTGAACACCATGAGCAAACCCAGCTTGGGCCAGAGTGTGAGCAAATACGACCTCCTGGTATGGTTTGAGATCAGTGAACTGGAGCCAACAGGGGAGTAAGTCCTGTGTTAATATTTTATGTTTCAAGGGCAGTGATTTATGGGAGTTTGGGGGTTTTTTTTCCCCTTTGTTCTGTTCAGACCAAGTTCATTTTTAGCAGTTGTCTTTGGGTGGGGTCCTGGCTGGTTTGTAGTGATGGGATGTAACTACTGCTGGCATTAGTTGTCCCCATTGGAAAGGAGGAAAGACACAGAAAAACATCCTTTCACCCCCTTGGAAAGGACTTGAGAGATAGAATGACATTCCTTCACACTTGAAGTGATCCTTCCACTGAGAACTCCATGCACACCAACTGAACAGGCACTGGGAAAACTTACCTTGTGTGGGCCATGAGTTTCAATCCTTTGGGTCACCAGAGACTTTATGCTCCAGAAGTCATCCAGCAGGTCCTGTTTTATGTTCATCTCTGATACAAAGAAGGTTTTCCCCTGGTAGGTCTTTAGGTTCTTCATTCCACAGAGTTTTCCAGAAGTACTGGAAGTACAACATACAATATTTCTGTATTTCACTGATCCTGTAGTGCCGTGAGGAGCCCTGAGGAGTCTGAGAGTAGGAGCCATAAGTAGTCTGAGAGTAGGTAGAAAGAAACACTCTTTGTCTTCAGATATCCTATGGAGAGGTAGCTGCTGGCAGCAGAAGTTGCTGTGCTGGTCCATCTTTCCTCCTGTTGATTCCACTGTCTCCCACAGGTACATCCCTGCCATTGTGGATCACACCGGGGGCCTGCCCTGTCAGGGGACCTTCCTGCTCCACCAGGTACTGAGGAAAGCTGTGGAACAGCAAGTTGCATCTCTGCAGGGGGGGACAGAATGCTGCTGAGTGGGTTTGGCATCTTTCCTGCCCTCCTTTCCCAGCCAGCTGTGCCATGAGAGCCGCAGGGTCAGGCAGCCCTCAGTCTGTGCTCAGTCTGGTGGCTTGTTTGGCCTCCAGGGTATTGCTGTTCCTTTTGCTCATCAGTGTGAGTCCCACTCAGGAAAGATGAAAGCCTTTTAGAAAGCAGGAACCTTTGGGACCAGGTTTGTGCCCTCAGTGTTCTCCTGCATCTCTGCCAAGGGCACAGAAGGGTCACATGGACTCAGCTTCCATTCACTCTCTGTCACTGCCTGTGACTCTGCTCTACAAAATGACCATGTCTCAGTGCATTTTAAATGCCTCTTATAATCCTTCATAACAGTTTGTCTTTAGCTAGATTCTAAAGATAATCCTAGTTAAATATGGTCTCTAGGTTTAAAGTTATGCTTTTTCTTGAAAGTTGTGCCTTTTCCACTCTCAAATGCTCAGTTCCTTTTCATGGAGTTTACCTGTGACTTCCATTGCCTCTTGTTCTTAAAATAATAGGAACAGTTCTAATAGCTTAGGAATAATGGTCATATTCCAATAATTCCCTTGGAAGAAAAAAGTTACTTAGTCCTGGATTTACCAGTGTCCTCATCACTATTTCTGAGAGCACAACAACAATTTCAGGGCTATTTTAGGTTAAAAAACCTCTGCCTTTGTGGAGTGAGGAGGGGGAATTAATTAATTTCTGTTACATGTGAGAATATAACATTCCTTTGAGGTTAATTTTAGGGCCCTGAAACACAGAAGTGCTTGTTCAGTTACAGACTAGTTTAAGTGGTCTTATTTGCTTTAGTTTTGCAAAACAAATGTGTGTGTGTGTGTATGTGTGTGAATGCTTCACCAGTGTTTTGGTTTTGAACTCTCCCAGGGAATCCAGCGGAGAATCACAGTCACCATTATCCATGAGAAGGGCAGTGAGTTGCACTGGAAAGATGTGAGGGAGCTGGTTGTTGGTGAGTAAATTCTTGCTCTGTAAGGAAGAAAAACTATTAGTGGCAATTTCTCTTTGTATCAGATTCTGTCATTTTTATGAGCGTTGCCTGAGAGGAGGATTTCAAAAAAGATCCTGAGGAAAAACTCCAGTTTTGCAGCTTCCTCTTGTTAATCACATAGTCTGAAATGGTGTTTCGGAAAACAAATTCCTTTTGTGTTGCAGGTTGAGTTTTAATTGATTCCTCCTCCTTCCCATTTCAGGGCGTATAAGAAATAAAGCAGAGGTGGATGAGGCTGCTGTGGATGCCATTCTGTCTTTGAATATTATCTCTGCAAAATACCTGAAGTCCTCTCACAGCTCCAACAGGTAAGTGAATAAAGTGAGCACTTTAGCAGGAATCTGAAATTTATTTGACCTCTGGGGTGTTGGCAGGGTGTTTGGGAAGTTGGGAATGTGGCTAATTATTAAATGTAGAATTCCATGGGCACAGGGCAGGCAGATGGAGAATGAACATCACCATAACTTCTTGCTACTGCTGAAATCTGTTGATCTACCTGAAGGATTTGTTGATTACTTTCTGAATGACTTTCCATGTGTAAGGACCCTAAAAGGAGGATGGAAAGGAACAGCTTAAGGGAGTCTCAGGATTTAACCCAGAACTTTTAAACTGACATAAAGGTTTGGTGCTAGAATACAGCATTGAAGTACAAGGACAATTTTGGGAGATATATTTATAGATGTGGACATACCTATATCTTCCCTGGAACAAGCATGTGACAATTGAAGCAAGAGCCACGCTTTGTAAATTCATGTTTTGTGGATTTCTACGGATGTATCACGAACTGACTCCTGTCCCCTGTCCCTGCAGTCTCTGGGCAGCAGCAGGGCCCTGGCTCAGGGGTTCCTGGCTCTGTGTGTCCCTCATTAGGGTGCATTTGCTGTAAAGCTCAGACTCCACATTGTTCTGCTTCAGTGTCTGCAACAAAGGGCAGCGAGCAGAGTGTGGGATTGGGCACAGCCTCTCCCTTCTGACATCAGCCCAGTCACTTGACCGCTCCCTGGCTCTGCTCGGCTGTGCAAAGCAGGAATAGCTCTGGAATGGAGCTCTGAATGAGTTTCCAGAGGGGAGGGGGGTTTGGGGGCCCATCTCTGCTGCAGCTGCTGGATGCTGGAGTCGGGATCCTCCAAGGCACTGAAATGGCTTCTTCCTTCTCCGTTAGAGGCCTGGACTTTGCTGGACCACTGCAGCATTGAAGGTGGATTCGGGATGCTGCTCCTGCCCGTGGAATATCTCTGCCACCTGGTGTCTGTCAAGGCAGGCAGGGACAGGGGCTTCAGCAGTTCCTCTCTGTCTCCCACTGTGAAGTGGATATTTTAGTGTATCTGAATGAATGGATCAGTGTAACTGGAACACTGGGAGACTGTTGCTGGTTTCCAGTCTGATACTATTGGCTTTGCAGTTGGAAAGCCCTGTGCTTTCTGTTCTCTAGCAATTCAATAAATTCTTGTACAGCTCCATAGTTCCCTATAACATGGGTCACTTGGGTAAAGGATGAGTGTGAGTTGACCATCTCTTCCCAAAATGCCAAGGTTTAAGTTGTGGGATGGCAGTGGTGGAGTGGGATTGAGGCCCTGGTGAGGGATGTGTCTTCTGTTTGCTCATTGTCTGCAGACTGTTTTCTGCTTCCTGTGGGGGTTTTTTTGCTTTGTTTTGTTTTTTAAGTCCACATGTTCTGTTCCTCTCAGCTGTTGCTTTTCTGTTCTGCTTTTGGCTGCACTAACTGAAGCTCTTTCTATGTTTTTACAGGCTCTTTCTTGATAAGGATATGCCTAGGTATTTTCTGTTTGCTTCCTTTGTGCATAAAGATTCTTGAAAATAGAATGCTTTATGTCCTGGTTGTATTGCTGCTACCTCCCTCTTAGCTTTTATGGAATTCCATTAGCACACCTCTTAGCTCTTCCAGAACTGGTATTCCTCCTCCTCCTCCTTTGTGTCAGGGGTTATTCAGGTACAGTTCACTGGGAGACTTGTGAAGGGGAACTTTCCTTCACATGCAAGAGAACTTCCTTCCGTCAGTCTTCCTGATTCTCTAAATGTGCCATCAAATATAGCCCCTATTTGTAGTCCTTGCTATTTTCTTCCTTTGTTCTGTATCAAAGAACTAAATTTGGAACTTCTCACTGTCTCAAACTCTGTAATGTGTTTGAAGTACCAAGCCAAGGACTGAATGATGAGGTTACTTGAAATTCCAGCTCTGAATTGCACTGAACAAAAAGCAGGGGCTGCCATGTGAGGGCCATTCAGCCTCTCTTCTGGGGCTGGATTTGCATCTGAAATTTAACCATGTGGCTGCTGCTCCTTAATTTACCAGCTGGCAGAGGAGCTGCTCAGACTGGATTCCTGTTTCCCTTTCCAGGTGGGATCACAGGCACGGGGTTCCAGGCACGGTGGCAGTGCAGGCTGGGGCAGTTTGCACTCTGCTTTCTGTGCTCTGCTCTTTGTCTTCAATGCTCTCAATCCACTTAAGAGTCAGTTCTAACTACACATTTAACCTGTTTCTCCTGTTTTCTGTGCTTTGCTTGTTCTGTGCTCCCTCTCACTCCTTGTGCTGTTGGCTCTGCTGAAAGGAGTTCACTTACATCTGGTCTTTGTCTCCCTGTGTAACTGTTGGAGCACATTCTGGTTTGGACAGGCAAGGCTGTGGATAAGGAACTTCCTGGATGGACAAAACCCACTACAAAAACTGCCTCAAAGCTGTACTTGGCTTCAGCTTGGTGTTTGTCCAAAGCCCCTGGTTTTGCAGAAGGTGGTGGTGGTAGTTCTGCACTGATCAACACTTGCCCCTGTGTTCTCTCCCCAGGATGAGAAATCACTTTTGGCAAATGGTGCAGAGCTGGTGCAGGGGCTCCATACACTGGTTTTCCCATGTGTGGAGAACCAGGTTTTACTACTTTCTTTCCCACCCTCACAGTAGATCTGGAACTTGCTTAAAGTTTAAAAAATTGCTGTCTTAACTAAGTCACGATGAAAGCTTAAAACATAAGGATTCAACACAGATGTGTAAAGGGTTAGAGGACAGCCTGTGCTGTTTGCCTAATCTAACTCAAGTGAGGATTATTACTTTACAGTGCTTTTAAAGTTACCAATTACTTGGCCTTTAGGATATGTTGCTCTCTACCATTTTTAACAGAAACAAGATGTTTAGAAGTAATTTCCTAAGTATGCTGCTTCAAATGCAAACAGTATTTAGCAGTGTTCTCACTTGACTGCACAGTTGATGGTGTCTCTAGCTTGGAATTGTGTAATTGGTATCAGGAAAAGGGGATTCTGGGGAGCTCTGTTTGAGGTCAGAACTCTCTGTTTCTGATGTCTGCTCTTAGGTTGTTTCATGTTTCTTTTTGGTTTTCTTTGTGTTTTGTTATTTCTTCTACCCCCACCCTGCTTTTTGTCCTTTGTCTTTAGTTGCATTTTCTATTTTTCTGAGTTGGCCTTGGGCATTAGCACAGAAGCTTCTTAGAGACACAACTTTTCTTGCTTTTAGTACCACATTGTTTGGACTCGATGGGATGAAAAACCTCAAAAACAAGGGGATTTGGGAGGGAAATACTATAGAGGTGATGGAGAATTAATACCTTCTGTTTGTGTTGCCAGTGTGGAAAGGCATGCTGAACTCCTGGATAAGGGACCTGCCTGAAATCAGTCTCTGCCTGTGAGAAAGGAGAAAGCTCATTTCCCTAAGCCCCTGCTAGAGAGGAGAGTGTAATGACCCTCTAGATCTGATGATTTAGCTGTGCTGTGTCTGATGCTTTCTCACTTCTTACTTGAGCAGAAGAACTTTCCTGATTGCTGGGGTAGAGCCCTGGGAGCCTTCAGCTCCTTTCTCTCCATGTACCAAACCGAGGAAACTTCTGTAAGAAGTTTGTGTTAGAGCTGCAAGTTTTTCCTTGAAGCCATTAGAGCACAGAAAGAAATATTTATCACTTGAATATAGGACTGAACCCATCTATCAGTCACCCTGATTTGCTGTCAGAACCTGCTGGTTTTGTAAGACTAAGTATTAGAAGGATCTCTTCTGTTGCTATATGTTAGTCCTAAAATATGGTATAGGAAGACAGTTGGTTATAGAAAAGGATCTTCCCATGCAGTTTGAAGGCCCAGCTGGGCTGAATTGCACCTGAAGCAATAGAGATGAATTCTGTCTGTTTAGAAACACAGTTCTCTAGTGCTGACTTCCCTGTAGTGCTGTGACAGCTTTAGTTCTCTTCTGCATTGCCTCTTTTCTCTTTCAGATGAGTCTTTTTCATAACAGGCAAAATACTATTTGAGGTAGAAGTAAATAATCTTGGAAAAGAAGAGAAGGTTTTTGCTTCAAGTGTTTGTTCTCTAAGTCACTGAGAGTCATAGTGGATGGTGTCAGGGAAGAGGTGCTTTACACTGAGCAATGAGAGGGATGCAGAGGAACTTTTACAGTTGAGCTTTTACTTTTTTCCAGGACTTTCTACCGGTTCGAAGCAGTTTGGGATAGTTCCTTGCATAACTCCCTCCTCCTCAACCGAGTGACACCATATGGAGAGAAGATCTATATGACCCTCTCTGCTTACCTGGAGGTGAGACCCCTGTGCCTGCCTTTGGCTTGTGGCTCAGTAGAACCATTTGAGACAGGACTCAGTGTGTACCTGAGATAAACACTGCCTGGGCTGAGTGATTTCAGTCCTGAAGCCAGTCAAAGGGTTTATTCATTTTCTGAGAACAGGGTGGAAAAAATTATTCCCAGTTAACATCTTAATGTCCAGGTATTCCTGCCTGGCAGCACACGTGAAGTGAAACTGGTGATCTCTGTGCCTCCTTTCGTCCATCTTTGTATCTGAAAATCCACTGAGATCAGTGACAGTTGCTGTGGAAGTACTCCTGGTGTTACAAACACTGCCTTGTGTGCAAGATGCTGTTGTTTTGTGTAGTGCAATTATTTCACCCACCAGACGCTTCGAGGAATTTTGACAGTTTTCTTCACCAAAAACCCAACCGAGAACAACTTCCCAAAGCTGTGCCACTCCCAGGGCAGCAGTGTAGCTTGGCACAGTTGTCTGCAGCCCCTCACTCAGCGCTGCTTTTCCTCTTAGCTGGACCACTGCATCCAGCCTGCAGTCATCACCAAGGACGTGTGCATGGTGTTCTACTCCAGGGACGCCAAGATCTCCCCCCCGCGCTCGCTGCGCAACCTCTTCGGCAGCGGCTACTCCAAGTCCCCAGACTCGTGAGTTCAGTTCCCAGTTTTGGTACCAAGAGTTCATGTCAGTATGTGCTTCTTCTCTTAGAGGGCATGGGGAGGATGTAGCTTATTTTTCTTTCTTTCTTCCTTGAAACTGTACCTGATTGTGGGTTCTCCAGCCTGGTTTTGAACGTTCTTTCTTGCATTTGTTTCAGTGAAACTCTGATGGTTTCTCTCTTTACTGACCTCTTTTCCAGACTGACAGTTGGGAAGAGAGTTCCATTTTTCAAGCTTGTACATAGATGGTCCTGATCCTGACCTGGAATTTGCTGCAGCACCTGCTCTCCAAGTCCAGTGCAGGGTGGGAGGGGAACATGGGGGAAATACCATTTTTGGAGATCTTGAAGTCTGTCCTGGCTGTTTTATGCAACATTATAATTCAGATCTAGTTCTAACTAACAACTGTTCTTAAACTTCTACTTTGGGGCCCACTGAACTACAGCTGATGCACTTCATTTCTGAAGATAACAGTGTGTTTTTGTTTCCTTCTGCTTTCCTGTGAACAGCAACCGAGTCACGGGGATCTATGAACTAAGTTTATGCAAGATGGCAGACACGGGCAGTCCAGGTAAGCAGTCACTGGGTGTTCAAGTGATAAATATGAAATATTGCAGAAAATTTCCTGGGCAGAACAGAATAAACACTTCTGTCCTGATGAGAGGCAGTTCCTGTGTTTCACAGGAGAAAGGGAACATTGCTACTCCATAAAAAAAACTTATTCAGGCTTTTACTTTAGGCTCAGGTCTGTGTTTACCATCACTTTACACTGAGGATTCACTGAGAACTTGACATCTCTGACATGGGTATCTCAGGAAACTGGGCATGTACCAGAGTCTGAGACTTAGGGCCATGATACACTGCCATCACTGACAATGGAGATGGGTTTGGCAGCAAGAGAGTTTTCTCTTGGCCTTTTGAAGGTGATGGAAGGAATGTAGCTCATGTAGTATCAGTGTATTCTTCTTCTAAGACGTGGCAATCGAAGTCTTTGTGTTGAATTAAACAGACCAGCAGTTTGCATTGTATCTTGGTCAATAGAAAATATCTGAATGAAGTAAGAAAGCTGCACTAAATCAGATATCTTTGGAATGTGTAATGGCAGTGAATGAAATCCTTGCCTTGTGTATTCTCAGCCAAACAGCAGAGCTGTTGGCTCTTCACAGATTGCTGATTGTTTCTTAGTGGCATCCCTCTGGCTGTGGTTTTAACATGTCTCATGTTGGTTTTTGCTGCTCAGGAATGCAGAGGAGGAGGAGGAAAGTCCTGGATACATCTGTGGCATATGTGAGGGGAGAAGAGAATCTTGCTGGTTGGAGGCCCAGGGGTGACAGCCTCATCCTGGAGCATCAGTGGGAACTGGAGAAACTGGAACTGCTGCATGAGGTGAGTAAAGAAATCAAAGTCAAGATTTAAATGAATTTTCCCAACAGAGAAGATACAAAGTGTGGGCTGGCTGCTGAGTGGGACCTTCAGCTCAGAATCTCAGTGTATTCAACAAAGGCAGATTCAATTTCCAGTGCCATTGGAAACTCCCTTCCCTTGGGAGAATGTTCACTGGTCTGAATATAAAAGAATGCCTGAGAAGTGAGTGTCTGTGAAACAGGCCCCATCCTGGAGCAGACGATACCCATTTCTCCTCTCACCAGGTGGAGAAAACCCGGCACTTCCTTCTGCTCCGTGAAAAGCTCGGCGACAGCATCCCCAAGTCCCTGAGTGACTCACTGTCCCCCAGCCTGAGCAGTGGCACCCTCAGCACCTCCACCAGCATCTCCTCCCAGATCTCCACCACGACCTTCGAGAGCGCCGTGACGCCCAGCGAGAGCAGCGGCTACGACTCGGCCGACATCGAGAGCCTGGTGGACAGGGAGAAGGAGCTGGCCACCAAGGTGGGGCAGGGCAGGGGCCTCCTGGGGGAGAACTGGGGTGCCAGGGGTGGTTAAAGATCAATGGTGAGCTTCTCAGATAGCACAGTGAATGCCCAGCACTGTGAGGGTTGCACTGTTCTCCGGTGAAATCATCCACTCACACCACAAAACCGCAGTAGGTTTGTGCCGTGGCTGTTCACTCACCTCATCCCCCTTCATTAATAGTTCTATAAGTAAAGCTTCCTAATTTTATCAAGGGAAGTGATTATTCCCCTCTTCTTCTTTCTAATTTTATCAAGGGAAGAGATTATTCCCCTCTTCTTCTGGGATTTTTCACAGCAGTTTAGGATTTGTTTATTGTTTCACGAGCTGCCCAAGCGTGTCTTGGCAAACTGCCTCTTGTATTCAGATTTCCCTGAAAATCTAAATGTAAAATTCTCTTTCTGACTCTCATTTGTTTTTCCCCCTCTTTAGTGTCTGCAGCTCCTGACTCACACTTTCAATCGGGAATTCAACCAGGTGTACAACAGCATCAGTGATTGTAAGGTAAATATGTCATGTAGGACAATACACTGTATTTGTAGTGCAATAGCAACAGATTTATGGGTCGTGGAATCTGCTGATACTATGAAAAGATAAACCACTTTATATTTCATTAATTTTTATTTTCAGTCTGTTGGAAGTATTTGGCTATTCAACATCAGGCTGCAAAGAGTATTACAGGAATTGGAGATGGTGTGGACTTGGACTGTAGGACATCTTCCAGTTGATCAGCAGACTGGAAGTGCTCTTACTGTCTTTCCCTCCATACACTTTCCCAATGTAAAAGGATAAATTGACTCTTAAAAATTCTGCCTGTAGGCCCAGGGAACCCCAAGTTGCAAACTGCATAGTGTGATGTTCCACTGAGGAAGTCAGGCTGTGAATACTCAGAGGTGCAGGACATGATAACAAGCTCTGTCTGCAGAAGTTGTATTTTATTTATTTATTTATAGTTGTGTGCAACAATTTGACAACTGAGTAGGGCAATGGCTGATGGAAATACCTTTGTGTTGTCTGAGCTGAGTGTTCAGGCAGGGCTGAGCCCCAGCTGCAAACCCAGCTCTGTTTGACCCTTTGTCCCTGTGTTTGTCCCTGGAGCTGTCGGATATTTCTCCCATCGGGCGGGACCCGTCCGTGTCCAGTTTCAGCAGTGCAACCCTCACCCCTTCATCTACCTGCCCTTCTCTGGTGGATTCCAGATGCAACTCGATTGATCAGAAGTAAGTGTGGTGCATTAGTAGGAAAACATCACTTTTCAGTGCTTCACAAATCTCTTTGCTATGTTTCCCGATATTTTTTTCTCCTCTTTTCTTCCTTCTCCCCACTTTGAAATATTTCTCTCTACAGCCCCCTTGCCTTACTCCTCCAGTCCCTCTGCACAGTTATTTTTCCCCATTCTGAAGTGGTTTTTTTCCCCTTTGTGCTGGAGGAACACTCAGATGCTTGTCATCCCAGTGACCAGTGCATCTGCAGTGAGCAGAATCCACAAGTTGTTTCAGAGGTCTGTTACGAAGATCTACTAATAACAACCCAAATAAACCAGTTTGGCCACTACTCTCTGTTTATCTTTCTCAGCTGTATCTGTAGCAGATATTTTTGATTGAGTTTGGAACAACTACTTAGTGAAAGACATGTAATTTGTACCTTCTCAGTTTAACATCCCTGAGGGGAGGAGTGCTGATGAAGCACATTTTACATCAAAGATGTGTGCCTGTGTTGTGACTGTGTTTAGCAGGAGGAACATGGGAAAAGTAGTAGGGAAACAGCTTACTTGCAGTTATTATAAGTTTTATTCCACAGATATTAAGGAAAAATGCTATTTGATGTTGTGCAAAAGGATCCCAATGTCTTTCCAAAATTCTGGGCTGGAGGATGAAACTCCTAAGACAGGCTGGGCTGTAAATGCACTTTAAAATTCCATTGTCACATTCAGTTGCTTTGTTGGGATTGACTTTTCCTTCTCCACTTTTTTTGTAAAGGACACCAGAAGCAAATTCTCGTGCCTCCAGTCCCTGTCATGAGGTGGAACAGTTCCAGATAATTCCTGCAGTAGAAACTTCCTATCTTGCCAGAGCTGGAAAGAATGAGTTCCTAAACCTTGTTCCTGATATTGAGGAAATCAGACCAGGGTAAGTTTTTTATTGTTGTGGCTTCCCCAGAGCTGTCACAGGGGCTTTCTGAGGTTTGTAGGTTCTATATCCCATTAAGGAGGGAAAATTAACAGGTGATAGCAGAGCTGCAGAGCCCTGTGTGGTGGAGGCGGGACTGGGGAAGGTTGTGTTATGTTTGATCTCTGCATCTTCTTAATGAACAGGATTTCCAGTGGCTTAAATATGATGTTTGTTAGCATCAAACTGTGGCTGAAGTTCACTTAGAGATCTGTTGGGTCCTTCTTTCTGTCAGACTTCTGCATAGTTATTGAAGACAGAGTTCAGCTTGTTACAGCAGAACTTTTCTGAACACTGTTGCAAAGCGTGTTAAAGACCAAGTGTCTTACACAGTGTTTTGCAGTTAACAGGGATACTCAGTAGGTGCCTAATTTAGGGAAAAATCTCCTCCTGTTAATATGTGGGGATTTTTTTTCCAGCTCTGTGGTCTCCAAGAAAGGATACCTCCACTTCAAGGAGCCTCTCTCCACCTCCTGGGCCAAGCACTTCGTGGTGGTTCGCCGTCCCTATGTTTTTATTTACAACAGTGACAAAGACCCTGTAGAAAGAGGAATCATCAACTTATCCACAGCCCAGGTGGAATACAGTGAGGATCAGCAGGCAATGGTAAAGGTCAGTCTGAGAGCTGTTCTTTGTTTACCCATAAAGCAGGAACGTTACAGGCAGTGGTGGATCCATAACATCAGGTGTGTCATCTCTGGTCCAAGCAAAATGCATCTGGGAGGATGTCTGGGATCTGATTCTGCCCACAGAGTTCCCAGTTTGTTCAGGGTTTCTTGTGTTTTGGACACAGCCAGAGACTGAACCTGACTGCTCTTACACATCAGATCAGCTTTTAGGGGATGTGTTGGTACCATCACCCCGTATTTGGTTTTTGCATCTTCCTTTGTGTGGTGTTCTGCCATTGTGTGTTTTGTTTATTTAAAGAAAAACCCCACAAAACAACACACACAAACATCCTGCAAGGTACCAAATGAACTTTACTGCTCCATCAAAGTCCACACTCATGAGTTAAAACATTATTTTGTAGAAGTCAATGGCTAATAATATTCTGGACATGAGCAGTGAAACTTAAAAGAAAGCCCTTAGGCCTTGTAGGGTTTAGGAACGTGGCAGAGAGAGGAATTGTGCATCAGCTTCTGTGCTTTTAGACTTCAGTATTTTAAATTGTTTTCCATCTTCCAGACACCCAACACCTTTGGAGTGTGCACAAAGCACCGCGGGGTCCTGCTGCAGGCCATCAACGACAAGGACATGAATGACTGGTTATATGCCTTCAATCCTCTCCTGGCTGGCACAATTCGGTGAGAGGCACCTGGGGCAGGCAGGGCTGGGGAGCAGGAGGGCAGGGAGAGGAGCAGGAGGGCAGGGAGAGGAGCAGGAGGGCAGGGAGAGGAGCAGGAGGGCAGGGAGAGGAGCAGGAGGGCAGGGAGAGGCTCAGACCAGGAGCAGAGGGTTGGTCATGGAGTTTAATCTTGTTCTGAAGAATCTGATGAGTTGGGGGAGCTGAAGAAGGGAAGAGGGGAGGCAACCCCCCTGCCCCAAACAATCAGGAAACCAAGCACCCTGTGTTTCAGGAGCTGCAGGGGCTGCTGCTTCTTTGGCTTGTGATGTTTTAACAGCCACACTTTGAACTTGGGTGGGATGCTGCATTTGGAGGCCACCAAATGGCTTCCTTGCATTGCCATTTTACAGATTTATAAAGCCTCTGCCTGCCTCTGTGCAGGTAGGTCTGCGCTGCCTTTTTAGGTTCTTGATGATGAGCTAAAGCAGAAATTCTCATTTCCTTCCCTTTTTTGAGCTTCTCTAGCAGGCTTCCCATTAACACAGGTCCCAGGCAGCCCCTGCTTGCTGCAGAGATCTTACTACATTGCAGTAACCCTTCTTTCAGTAAAAAAAGAAAAAAATTAAAAACTGAGCTGTCACAGCATCAAATAATTTCTGAACAGTGTAGCCCTTAGAAGATTCTGCCTCCCTTTAAAGGAGCACAACAGAGGAGTGAGAATTTTTTCTCATCATAGCCCTGGGTATGGTTCACTTTCTTGCCATGGGGAGCAAACCAGGACTGTACAAAAAGATTTAAAAAAAAAAAAAAAAAAAAAAAAAAAAGTTGGACAAACTGTAGGGAGGAGGGTGGAAAAATAAACTTCCAGAATTCACCAACTGCTTTTTCCCTTCTTCCCTGTGCAGGTCAAAACTGGCTCGAAGGCGCACGGGCCAGATGAAGTACTGAGTCCATGTAATGTTCTCATCTGTCCCCTGCCTCACCTCCTGGTAGATGGTGTTACCTCTCATTTTCTCTTTGTGATTCTTGACAGTTTCTCTTGTATGTAATCCTGTGGCTTAACATCCCCCACCTGCCCCACTCCTTCAGCACATTTTCTAGGTATTCTAACCCTACCTTGTTTCTTTTCACCTGTACCAGAACTGTACTAGTAGCATGTGGCCAAACAAAAAGAGAAAGAAAAAAAAAAATCAAAAAAAAAAAAAAAAAAGGAGTGATTATGCACGACTCAAAAAAGAAAAAAAAATTATTTATTTTTTCTTATAACAATTGTTTTTCCCATTTCAACTGACCTTTTGGTGTCTGTCCCACTGTCTGTTGTTGTCTGTCTGGACTGCTGCAGAGTTTTCGTTCAATTTGGGACTTGGCAGTGGTCATTGGTTCCCTCAGGGCAAAGTTCCAATGCCAGGGAAAGATAAATTCTTCAATGTAGACATTACCCAGCCAGGAACTGCAATAGCTCCTCAGGCTTTCTGGATCCAGCCTCTAATTTCAACTCTGTTGAGAGCTGATATTGGACAAATCTATCTGGGCAGACTGGAGTTTGGACTTTTTGAGTTTCCAGGGTCCAACAGGCAAAGGGATGAGCTGGAAAAAGACAGGGAACAAACCAGGAAGGACTGGCCAGAAAAATCTGCCTTGAAGCTCCTGCTGTGGGGTTGCAGGTGAACAGTGCTTGGCTTTAACTCTCACCCAGAGGAGTTGCCACCAACACTCCTCTGCCTCTGAGCTGATGTGAGGAGGAATAGATCCCGTGGCTGAAATAGTACATAAAATCCCCAAAATGTCAGATGCTCAGCCTTGTATTTGGCAGATGGAGAGTGTTAAATGGGAAGGGAATTGTGGTTGTTCCCTGGAGCAGGGGATCACCATGGAGGGCAGGTCTCCTCTTGCTGCTCCTGGTCCTGACTCTGGAGTTCTGCAGGAACAGTTCTCACCTCTCTGGGAAGAGGTTTAGGGCTGTCACTGGTGTGTCAGGGTTGGCTGCTCTGGGACATTGTTCCAAAAGGCCTGTTTGTGCATCCCTGAGTGATGCCCAGGTGTCACCCCACCTGTCCATGGGGAGCATCCTCGGCCCAGGAAACACTTCCCAGGCAGCCCCAGCACTTGCAGTTTTCTCCAGGGAGCAGCAGGACACTTTCAGTTCCTTTTGCAATAACTGTCACACGTCTCCTAATTTCCTTGCTGCAGTTTTCATCAGCTGAACCCCACTAGTTAATTTGAGCTTCAGAGTTAGTCCTTCCTGGAGGACAGATGAAGTGGATCCTGGTCCTGGTCAGTGGAGTGTCAGAATTGGCTTCTTGGACATCAGCTGGGTGGTGTCAGTTCCTGACCTACAGTTTGAAGTTCTCCTTGTGGCCAAAGCTTTGGCCTTTGCCCCAGGAAAGGAAAGCAGAAGGAATTTCCTCTCTCTGCCAGGTTTTCAGGGAGGTTGGGGGGTGTGTGTTCTACTGTGTTTCAAACTGCTGTGTTCTACTTCCCTGGGCACTGGTAGGGCTCTGATCCTGGGGAATGGGCAGGAATGTCATCGGGAGGTTCCAGCCCCTCAAGGGAGAGGTAAAAGGGGGTTGTCCCACTATTCCAGCAGGCACATCTTGGCACACTCCAGCTCCAGAAGGTCATTTGGATTCAGGTCACGCCTCAGCCGGTCATGCCATGCCATGGGAATTCTGTGGGACTGGAATCCACTGAGCAAGGTTTTGGCTTTCTGGGGTTCTCATTGTTCAGTCAAGTGCTCTGCACAGTGAGAGCTCCTAAAGCAGGGGTGGCAAAGGAGCAGGGAGAGGAGTCTGACTCTTGCTAGGACATATCCTTCTATCCCTCGAGAGAGTTCTCAAGCTAAATCACCCTCTCCTGCTGCCTCTGTGGTGCTCAGATTTGTTTCAGAACTGGAAGCCAGAGCGAGGGAGCATCCTGGGGGCCCAGGAGCACGACAGGGATGGTTTTGTGGTTCGTGTGTTGTTTTGGTTTTTTTTTATTTTATTTTTTCCCTTCTGTTTTTTGTCTTGTTTAACTGTGTGTGACTCTAAATACAGTGATGATATTCCTTTGTTATGCAATGATGATAAAGCACTTCCAGTGTGTGGATAAGACTCTTCGTCCTGCAGGAGGGCTCCTCACACTGGAGCTAAGCTGATCTCAAGAATTAGGTTAATTCTAAGCATTAAGTTATTGCTGCCATCACCACTGTTTATGATGGAAGTGGAACCAGTTTGAGGAGGCAGAGTGATTTAGGTGGTGGTAGGTTGTGACACACTGAGAGCATTTTAACTTTTATCTTTTTCTTTTTTTAACTAGAAGAAAACTAGTTTGCTAAGTCTTTGCTTTGGATAAGCCAGAGAATGAACTAAGTGGATATAGGCATTGCATGGAATCATGATTAAGGGATCTTCCTTAAAAGCAGGAAGAGACAGATGCTTATTTTATGCAGAGCTGGAAGTGTTACAGCCATGTTGCATAAATGTCACTCTTCTGTCTAAAAACCACAAGCAGCTTCTGGTGACTTGATGTCTGTGTGGACAACAGATCATCAGAAGAGCAAAATTCTCTTTTTAAGCATCAGTATCTCTTAAAGCTGCATAATTTGTGACAAAATAGGTCCTGCTGTGTGGAGTTCAAATGGGCATTACTGTTTTCTAGTCTGGCATAAAGGCAAACGAAGTTTTTTTCCAATTACTGAATCCTGCTCTGAGGCGTTTGAGTTTCCCTACTTAGAGCTGGACTGAAATCAATCCAAGTTTTCTCTGAAAAGATAACAAAGCAGAAAAAAACAAACCTGAAATTCCATCCACTTCCAAGCTTAGCCCAGCATGTTAGAAATTTCTCTTTGGAAACAGAGCAAGAAGGGGAAAATGTGCTGATTTGCCTTCTCCTGACACTTCCAAGCCCTCTCTTGGTTACCTGCTGTGTGTGTGTGGAGTCCCAGAGTCAAACAGCTCTTGGGACTCGGCCTCTGGACATGAGGCATCTGCTGTGGGCCTGCCAGCCCAGAGAGCACACACAGAGCGAGCCTGGAGGGCTTCCCTGGGGAGAACCAGAGTGAAACTAGGCTGGGCTTGGGGCTTTGTGTTCTCCTCTAAAAGGAAGGAGAAAATTACCCTTTTTGTCCATTGAAAATGATGTTGAATCTTCCTGAATAGTTTAAAACTAAGCTAAACCTCCTATACTGTATTTTAGAAATGCACTTTAAGTACCTTTTTAAAGAAGATTCCCTCTATTCTGGGATGCAGAAGGGAAGGGAGTCCTATTTCCACACTGCTGAGAAAGGGTTTTTCTGATCAGTGGCTAATAATCCTGATTACTAATTAGCAAGGTATTTCAAAGCAAAGACTTTACTTTTTGCTGCTTGTTATCTAATTTACAGGGATTTAATTTTATGTAATGTATTGTATATTTATACATCTGTAATTAATTGCACATTAGATAAGGAAGAGGATTAGCTTCGGTCTAACACCCACTGGTACCATACAATCAACTAATAACTGCCTGTGCACGTGCATCTGTCTGGTTCTCCTGCACAGCCTGAGTTGGTGGGAGTTTGTGCTGTGGTGGGTGTTTCTGTGGAAAGTGCAGCTGCTGAACCTGCTGCTGGAAGGAGGGAGGATCCTGCTGCTGCTCGGGAAGGGTCTGGGAATGTCCCTTGGGCCGGGTGTGTGTCCCATCTCCGCGCTGAAGTTCCTCACCCCGGTCGTGGTCTGGCTGTGCTGTCTGTAGCAGGAATGTATTAACTTTGTGCTTCCTTGTTTAAAAAACCATCAGCTGTTCAAGAGCAGGACTGACTTTTCTTTTGTTCAGAAGGCCATTTATGCGCTCTGTGTATTCGAAACCAAAACGAGTCCAACACCAACGAGGTGGTTGTGTCCAATGTCATTGGGAACAGGTTGTAAATTGCCAGGATCAACTGTGGATTCGGAAAACTGGGGGGATGGAGCTCCTAAATCTTCCATTTTAATGCTGCCAAGTGAATGGCCTGACCCTGGACAGTGCTGAACTACCCCGTGCTTTCCTGGAGGCCAGGACTGGAAGCAGAGGGAGTCTCAGGTGATCAGCATTCCCCAGGATCAGGTCTTTAATTTTCCACTCTGCTTGTCCACACTTCATGTGCAGTTGGTTATGGCTCCCGAATTCGGACATCAGACATGCTGTTCACTGAACACATCCCTTGGCATCGCAGTGCCCGTGTCCCTGTCCATCTCTGTACACAAGGTATACAAGGTATATGCTGTATAAGTGGCCTTCTCGAACAAATCTCTTTGCAAACTGATTTCATCCCAGCGAAGGAGTGTATCAGCAACACTGTACATTAATTTCAGGTTTTCATTTTCTTATTTTATTTTGTAAATATATCCGATATTTGGAGCTTGAGTATACAAAATGTAAATATAGTTCATGTATTTGTACTAATTCTGATCCATTTGCTGTATAGCCTTAGGTGTGCAATGCAGATATCTAACTGTGTATGGTAACCTTGCACCACTGAATTGTTAGTGAACGAGGTGAAACAATAAAGGTACAACCAGTGCATTAGCAGGTAAAATGTGTGCTCCTTTCATCATGATTTAATTACTGGTATCTTATGTTGGTTACTTGTTTTCTAAACCTGTCCTGAACAAGCTGATGCTTTCGTGAGATTTGTCTCAGCTGTTCTTGAGAAAGATGGGAGGCTCTGCTTGTTCTCCCTCATCCTTTCCTCTCTGCTGTGTTACACAGAATCTCGAAGGACTTTTTGGATGTTTTCAAAAGATTTTTTGGCTTGAAAGAGGAATTCAGCTTGTCCCAGATGCCAATACTGAACTCACTTATCTGGGGGGACCGTTAAAAATGAGAGGAAGTGTGTGAAATCAAACCACCCCAACACAACAGCAAAGTCATTTGAGGCACCAGCTCTGTGAATAAAGATGTGTCAGGGAATCCCTGTGGATCGTTCCTGTCTTGGTCTGAAGGTGGAATGTTCTTAAAAGTCATGGACAGGACATTCCCAAAGCATTTAAGTGCCACCAGAACAGGTCAAACAGCTCTCAAAACTTTAACTCAGGTACATGATGACAAAACCCCTTTATCAGGCTACTGCCACATCTATTCTTTGTCTGCAAAGCTCTTCTTTGCTGCTGTTGCTGATGCCTTATTTCTTTCCAGGTAGGCACTTGAGTAACCTCTGACGTTTTTGTGGTGGCTCCTCCTGCAGAGGACCTGCACACCTCAGAGGAGCTGCTCTCTCTTTCACTGCCTCCTGATCCATTAATGCCCAAAATTAAGGTGAACCAAAACCCTGTTGGGTCAGTTTGTTTAGAAAATAATTAATAGAAACCAAACTAAACATGCGTCAGGTGTCCTTGCCTGTCGCGGAGCAAAGGTCCAGCAGGAGCTTCCTCCTCTCACAGTTACTGTAACCTCACTGCTCACAGAGGGGCAGGTTTTTCAAGTTTTCCCTAAATTCCAGGACACCTGAAGACAAATGGGTGGCGGTGATACGCGAGGGGCTGACTGCAGCCTGGGACGGTGTTCAACAGCGGAATGTTAAGTCCCTTAATAATAACTAAAGGCCAGAAAAGACAAATGCGCAGCTCTCAGGGGTTTGCTGCTGTCCCCGGGTATCGCTGCGGGCAGAGGCACAGTGAAGGCATCGGGCAGCTGCGGGCGCGGCTCTCGGGGCTCCTGCGGCCTCGGGAGCGTCGATGGCCGGGGGACATCGCGGGGACAGCGCGGGGACATCGCGGGACCCGACCCTGCGCTGAGCCCCGCCCGGCCCGGGCGGTGCCGCCCCCGCCGCTGCCCCTTTAAGGGGGCGTGGCCCCCGCGCCATCAGCCCATGGGCGTGGGGCGGGGCCCGCCGGACGGGCCAATAGGCGCGCTCGGCTCCGCCCCGCCCCGCTCGCGCGGCTGAGGGGGGACCCGGCGCGCGCCGCAGGCCGAGCCCAGAGAGCCCCGGGAGAGCCCACAGGGAGTCCTGGAGCCGCCGCCCTCAGCGCCGCAGCCATGGCCGAGTGAGTGCGGGCCGGGAGAGGCGGGGGACAGCGCTGAAACTGCCTCGTGGCGCTGCGAGGGCCGAGGGTGCCCCCTGTTCGCTGAGGGCAGGCGGGGGTCTCTCCGGCCGCTGCCCGGGGACTCTGCTCAGCCGCGGGGCCGGGGCGGCGGGTGCTGCCCTGGGCCCCTCTGTCCTGCGTGGAGGGTGCGGCGGTGGGCTCGGAGGGGAGAGGGAAGGGGCGGACGGGGCCTTGGAGAGGCTGAGAGACCCGCGGAGGGCCCGCGCCGGTGGCCGGGAGGCTGTGGCAGAGCCGGGGAGCGGCCGCTGCCCGAGTCGTGGCTGTGGAGCAGGGAAGTTGTGAGCCCAGGCCCCGAGGGGCAGGTTGGGCTCCCCTGCATGGGCCTCCAGCAGAATGTCCCGTTCTCCTCGTTTTCTGTGCTCACCCCAAATCATTTGGCGTTGCGGAAGCAAAAGCATGATGCAACGTGCAGACGCGGTGTTGTGGTGCAGCTTCTGTTCATTGTGGAGCTGTGATAGACCTGGATCCATCACTGACGTGTTAGAGCCGCTCGCTTTACTCCCTGCCCGTAGTGCAGTGTTTTGGATTGCTTTTCCTGCTCATCCGACTGCGTCTTGGTGGTTGGGAATAAATCTCGGTGACTTGAGACAAGCTGTGTGTTGTTCTGCACTCCGACCGGGAGCCACAAGGATCTGCAGCTTCCTCACGAGGGGCAGCTCCGATCTCTGCTCTGGTGACAGTGGCGGGACCTGAAATGACCTGAAGTTGTGTCAGGGCGGGGTCAGGTTGGATGTCAGGAAAAGGTCCTTCCCCCAGAGAGTTGTTGGCACTGAACAGGCTCCCCAGGCTTTCGTCACGGCCCCAAGGCTGACAGAGCTCCAGGAGCGTTTGGACAACGCTCTCAGGGGCAGGAGGGGATTGCTGGGGTAGCAGGTCCAGGAGTTGGACTCAAAGATCCTTGGATATCTCTTCCAACTTGGGATATTCTGTGATTCTATGATCTCTTGCAGTAATAGCTGCCAGAATCAACTCAGAGCATGTTTGTTAGGGAGGGGAGGGCTGGCCTGGTCAGAACAGCCTGGCAGAGGTGTGGATGCTGCTGCTGGATCACTGCTAATGAGACTCACCTGGTGTTTTTGCTCTTCCACGTTCCAGAGCTGACATTGCTTTGATTGGACTGGCCGTGATGGGTCAGAACCTGATTTTGAACATGAACGACCACGGCTTTGTGGTAAGTGAAGGAAACATTGTTCAGAAAAGCTGACTCAATAGCACTTGGGATTGGAGCTGAGCATTTTGTGGATGCTTTTTCCATCCTTGTGTTGTTTCCTCCTTTCAGTTGTAACCTGTGCTGCCCTTTGTCCCGTTTCCAGGGAAGAGCAGCGGTGCAGGCCTGTACTCAGCTGGCACCTGATATGTTAGTTATGCATGACTTTTCCTGAAGTTTGCCTTGGGCTTGGCCCTTAACCACAGCTTCCCAAGGCACTTGCAAAGACATGCTCAACTCCCTCCCTGTTCTGTGCCTGTAGGGAAGGTGGAACTGGGAGAGCACAGGATGCTGAACCTTGCTTGTATAATTTGTAGTCCGAGCTAAAGTAACTGTTCTGTTGGCAGCTTTTATTACCATGTTTTCTTGCTCCCCCAGGTGTGTGCTTTTAACAGGACAGTTTCCAAAGTGGATGACTTCCTGGCCAACGAGGCCAAAGGAACCAAAGTGATTGGAGCTCACAGCCTGGAGGAGATGGTCTCCAAGCTGAAGAAGCCCCGTCGCATTATCCTTCTGGTGAAGGCTGGAAGTGCTGTGGATGACTTCATCAAGAAACTGGTGAGGCAAACATTCCTTCTACCTGTGACTTCTTGCTGTCTTTTGGAGGAGTTTCCTCTGAAAGTTCTCAATTATTCATCATTAATTAAAGGTCGAATGTGTGGAGAAAATCAAAGTGCTGATTTATTTTTGGCAGGTGCCGTTGCTGGAAACTGGGGACATCATAATTGATGGTGGGAATTCTGAGTATAGAGATACCACGGTAAGGCTGTTTCCTACCCAAAGTAAATGGATAAAATACACATGATTCTTTCTCCTCTGATCATCAGAATAGTCAGTTGAAAGGATGCCATCACCCTCCTGCTCAGGAAAAGCCAAACTGAATTATTTCTGCAAAATTAGATCATGCGGCCTGTTGAAAAACGATTGTTACAGTAACTAAGGACTGCTCTATAAGAATATTTGATACAAGTCGCCCAAATCATCAGTGAGTGTTTTTATTGACATCTTTTAAAGAGTGAAGGCCTTTAGAAAATTTCCTGTTAAAATCTTAAGGAGTTTTCGGGGAGATTTATAAGCCTAAGGGTCTTTGTGGATTTGTTGTTACTTTTCAGTCCTACATGATCACAGGACAATCCAGTCAGACAGAACTGCTGGTTTGGCTGTCTTGGTTAGTGGGAGCAGCAGAGTAATTATCTGCTTGTGATCAGGCTGTAGCTCTAGAAGTTATAGAAGCTACATTATCATATCTGGGATGCTCACAGGAAAATCCTGCATTCAGACTGGTATTTCTAAATCTTTATAAGGGGTGCTGGTGTTCATCTTTCTGCTTTGACATCCTGATCTTGGATAAGTGAGTTGGCCATGCCAGAACGAAAAACAGGTACTCAGTGAGGACTAATCCTTGGGGAGCTTGCAGCTCTCCTTAGGGGTCTCAGCCTGTGCCTCTCTCCCACTCAGAGGGAATTATTTGCCCTTATGTTGTCCATGCTTCCACCTGCACTCTGCAGTGAGCTCTGCAATTCCCCCTTGCGCTTAATCTGCCTCCCCCACATCTTTGCACACAGCATGTGTCACCTGACACTTAATTCTGAGCCTTCTCCAGCCTCAGTGCTGCTCTTTTCTGTCTGGTGCTTAAGGATTTGTTTTCTCAGGGAGTCCCTTTTGCAAGATCCACGTCAAAGCCACAGGAAGTTTCCTAAGGCTCACTTTGGTGTGTGTACAAGGCTTTCTCTAAGGTTGGCTGCTAACGTGTCCAAAGCAGAATTGAAAACCTAATTTTAGGTCTGAATTGGTAACCTTTATTTGCAAGGCTCTGGTGTTCAACAAAATCAAATAATGCTGCTCTGCTCTTTGTTCCAGAGACGTTGTAAGGAACTCCAGGCAAAGGGCATCTTATTTGTGGGAAGTGGTGTCAGTGGTGGGGAGGAGGGTGCCAGATATGGACCTTCACTCATGCCAGGAGGAGCCAAAGAAGCCTGGTAAGCATGAGCTATGTTTCTTCTTCAGAATGGTGTGCAATAATCATCTATTCACAATGAGAGCCGAGGGAGGGCAGGAGCAGGGTGTGGGTGTGGAGGGAACAAGATATGTTGCCATCTCACTTCCTCAAGGCTCAAGATTTCTCAACCTAGCTGGGGTCATGGGGCAATGCTGAGCCTTCATGGCAGGCAGAACAGAGGCAGGTTTTTCTTCCAGGACTCCACAGGACCTACAGAAACCTGAAGGGAGGAAGGAATTTTGCTTAAATGTTAAACAAGTACTATTTCATGTTTATTTTTTTCTTTTGAGGCCCTGTACACTTGGGAAGTTGCTAACCATGAATCAGGCAGCAGCAAAAGTCCCTATAGTGACACATTATAAAAGGAGGCTTTAGGACATGTTTGTACTGACTGTTGAATACATCAATTTATCTGCAAGTTCCTGCATGCTGCTGTGCTCTTTTGTACTCTGTTGCTGTGAAGAACTGTACATCAATGCTCATATTAGACTTTATCCCTGGGTGCCCATTCTCTCTGTAAATGTAGAAAGAAAAGGTGTGTCCAGGCTTTGCCTGAGCTTTAGAATCTCTGGAGTCCCTGTCTGTTTGCATTAGTGTTTCATACCTGTATCAGCCTGTTCAAATTTGATGGCACAAAGCCATCAACAAGAGTGATCTGCTACCCGATCATCTTTTTGCCATGAACAGCTCAGTAAGGACAGCTTCTGTTTTTGGAGGGAGAAGATATTTGGGCTCCTTTAAGTGCATTAGGCTTGTCTGCACAGTGTAATATCTTGCAAAAATTGTCTAGTTGCAGAAAAACATATATTTAATTGGCATTGCTGCATGGTGGGCTATCAACCTGCCAGCTGCCCTCAGCCCAGGCTGCCTTTGGGCAGGTCACATAAGGAGGCATCTGATCCATACTGATGAATATTGGTTTTGTCTCTTGGGGTGTCTGTGTCCCTGCCTGTCTGCTGAGCTGTATTGTTTCTCCACAGGCCCCACATCAAGACCATATTCCAGAGCATTGCTGCTAAAGTGGGATCTGGGGAGCCTTGTTGTGAGTGGGTAAATATTCATTTGGTACTGGCTTAACCTGGGGTCAGATGCCCACTTAGGTAGCTTGGCTGCTGAAGCTCATGGATGTTTGTCCATAATAAACCCAGCCCCATCAGTGGTTGATTTTGTGGTGGACTGGGCTCATTTCCAATCTGCCATCTCTGATAACTCACACCATGCCATGGGAAGGCAAAGTTTTATGGCTGGGTCATGTGCTGGGGCAGCTGAAGGGACCTGTGACCCACTGGTTTCAGTTAACACTGGCTTTGCTTCCTTCCTTTAGGCCAAAGGAAGCCACGGGCAGGTATCAGACTCTGGGATTAGTGACCATGCTGTTGCTGATGGGATTTCTGGATGTTTCCTGACAGGTGGGAGATGAAGGTGCTGGACATTTCGTGAAGATGGTGCACAATGGGATTGAATATGGAGACATGCAGCTGATCTGTGAGGCCTACCACCTCATGAAGGATGTGGTGGGCATGGAGCACGATGAGATGGCAAAGGTGATCTGCAGTTTTTAGTGTCTTGCCTTTTTTTGTGCCATGGTGGTTGTCTGCCCCTGGTGAGGGGCTGGGCTTGGGTGAAGCTGCTGCACGTGCACGAAGGGAATTTTTCTGACATGCCTCCTGCAAGGGCAGTGCACAATATTCCTGAACTTCCCGTGAGGTAGGGAGCAGCAAGCACATACAGCTGAATGTTTATAGGAGTTGTCTAAACTCTCCCACTCTCTGCTGATTTCTCCCCAGAAAGCACGTTCTTGTGTAGAGATAGGACTTACCTTGCCTAAAGAGAGCTAGTGAAACATTGAGCATTGTAATCAAACAGGCAAAATGCATACATAAATCAATAAATCAGTTGATGTATATTGTAGACATAGCAGATTGGGGTGTGTATATATATATATGTATATATGTCTATGTATATATATATGTATATATGTGTGTATATATATATGTATATATGTCTATGTATATATATGTATATATGTGTGTGTGTATATATATATATGTGTGTATATATACATGTATATGTATGTATGTACAAGCACATTTCTTCCCCTTTTCCAGGTGTTTCAGGAATGGAATAAGACAGAGCTGGACTCTTTCCTGATAGAAATCACAGCCAATATTCTCAAATTCAAAGACAGTGATGGCAAGTACCTCCTCCCAAAGATCAGGGACAGCGCAGGACAGAAGGGCACAGGGAAGTGGACAGCCATCTCTGCCCTGGAATACGGAGTCCCTGTCACACTCATAGGTAACTGTTCCTCCATGTGCCTTCACCCTTCCTGCTGCAGGTACCACATCCCAGTAAGGAGGTTTTTCTAGATGTAGCTGTTGCAGCCTTTCTGCCCTGGCTACTGGTTTTGTCTAAGGGGCTTGTTTTTACCTTGTTCCTTAAATGGTGGCAGTACTGTTGTCACACCTGTGTCTGTGGTGTCCCCTGTGAGGACTCGGGGACAGGTGAACGTGAAGTGCTGTGCTGGGAGTGTTGTAACACAGGAGCTGTAATACATCTGCAACACCTTTACAGTGCCCTGATACCACCGGTCTGGTGTGGGCTTCCTGTTGGGTAATTAAATGACTCAACAGGTTCTTTGCTCTCAGAATTGCTTTCATTTTCATGCTTTCTCTACTTCTTTTTCCTTTTCCTTGGCTCGTCCAGTCCTGAAGATAAGAAAGATTATATCCAGTAGCTAAGAGTAACTACAGTGTAGCTATCAAAGGAACATGGCTGCATTCCAACAACAAAACAACTTCTGTAGATGATTTTAATACTCTACTGCCGCCCTAGTCTTTCCGTTCTAGGCTTGAAACAGTGTTTCTTTCTTGTGCTGTTAATATTGTGCTCTTTGGGGTTCTTGCAAAGATCAAGGGTGGGGGAGGCACTCCCTGATTAGTGCTGTGCAGTGCCAGGGAGCACGGTTGGGTAACGCTGGGCTGATGGGGAAGTGTGTGCCAGAGCCCTTGTGCAAACGTGGCACTCTCAGGGCAGTTACTCTGTGTGGTTTTACTACATAAGCATGACTTGCAAACCTCTGCTTGTAAGAGCAGGGTCATGCTACTCCTGCTTTTCCCTGATTTTCCCACCCCGCTGCTCCTCCCCAGTGTAGAAGGAAGTTTTTTCAGAAATGGAAAGGAGCCAGTTCTGATTTAGACGTGATATGCTAATCCTGCTGCAGGGAGGATCCAGAGTCTTGTGAAAACATTACTCATTCTTCTTTTTTTTGTTGTTGTTGGTTTGATTTTTGGTGTGTGTGTTTTTTTTTTCTTTGATAATTCATGGCTAACTTAAAAGGTGAAACAAAGGTACAGTATGAAGACTTGCTTGCTTTCCTTCTGTCAGACCCTGAAAGGAAAACTTTTTCTTTTCTCTCCCATTTTACAATACTGTCATCAGTTGCAAATAAATACTACTTAAACCAGCATGATTAGGAATTGACTGAGCCAGATCAAGAGACTGTCATTCAGGCTTTCTCTCTATGAGCTGAAGGTACTCCTGTGCTGCCTCCTTTGCCCTGACAGATGACATTTAGTAACCTGCTTAGTGATGTTATAAAACTTTCTTATGGGCTTCTGAATACTAGTGTTAGGGGCATCCCAGATTTATGAGTCTTATTTCCTCCTATAACCCGCTGATTTATTTTGATTTTCACTGCCCATGTGCCTGTGTTTCACTGTGTCTGTGGCTCATGGAGCAGTGACACTCACTGTGTTCTCGAGTCTCTCAGACACTGGCAGTGATGCTCAGCTTTCTAACGATCTCCCTTTCCTGCCATGCCCAAAGGTGAAGCTGTGTTTGCACGGTGCCTGTCTTCCCTCAAGGATGAGAGAGTGCAGGCCAGTAAGCTGCTGGGAGGGCCCAAAATGACTCAGTTCAGTGGGAACAAGAAGGCCTTCCTGGAGGACATCCGCAAGGTGAGTCCCTGTGCTGGGCCGGAGCTGCCCCCCAGAGCAGGGCTGGGGTGCTGTGAGCCCTGGGGAGGAGCTCTTGTGTTTATATTTCATAACAGTTGGTTCCTGGTTTCAGCACTGTGCACTGGCTGGTGATGTCCACAAAGCACAGTGTGACCTATTCCTGACCAAAGAATAGACCTGAGGGAATTCAAGTCTCCCCACAGTGGGCAGTGGTCACTGCCTGGGGTGCAGAGGTCATAATTCATGCACAGGAGCTTTTCCATTCCTCAGCACTCCTGTCTTTGCAATGGGTATTGACCTCTTGATATCTCTCTGCTGAGACCAAGCTTTCCAACAACTAAAAAGGATATTTTGGTTCTCAGATAGCTGGAATGTGTCAACTCTGCTCATTCTTGTTGAGATATGGATTAAACAGAATATGTAGACTCTGAAGTTTCTAGTTCAGCTTTGTGGGACTTCTCTTGGAATGTGACTTTGGATTTTTTTTTTAGGCCCTGTATGCTTCCAAGATTATCTCCTATGCTCAAGGCTTCATGCTGCTGAGACAAGCAGCCAAAGAATTCGGCTGGACGCTGAATTATGGTGCCATTGCACTGATGTGGAGGGGAGGCTGCATCATCAGGAGGTAATTAAGATGAGGAGGTAACTTAGTGCTGAGGGGAGAAGAGCAGAAAGTTTAGTTTATGTGGTGCTTGGCTGACAAGCCTGGAGATTTCCTTGGAAAATCCATGGAGTTACTCTGCTGATGAGGTCCTGAGAGGCTGTTTCTCTACAGAGACAGACTAAAAGTTACCAGATGAACCCTCTGTTCTGGTGGCTTAGAAAATCTGCTGCAGATTTTCTTTGGTCTTTGTAATGTTTGGAATCCGAGTCTGGCTGAGTGAAATTTTGGCACTGTAAATTTTGGATTCTGGGCCTTTGTTGAAAGCTGTGAAATTTATTCCTGGTTTACTTCTGCCTAGTGTGTTCCTGGGAAAAATCAAAGATGCTTTTGATCGAAACCCTGACCTCCAGAATTTGCTGCTGGATGATTTCTTTAAGACAGCTGTTGAAAACTGTCAGGTGAGTTCCAAGGAAAGGAGAGCATAGAAACAGTAGTTTACAGCCAGGACTGTCAGGGTTCTTCTCTTTGGTACTGGCCCAGCTATGACTGGAAACTGAAAGTTTCCATTTTACTGTTACAGAAGAGCCTTAGGCAATAGCAATTCAGAAGGACCACAGTATGAGGGAAGAATGCCTGGCCTGTATGAACATTCTCATCACTGCCCTGTGCACTTGGATTTCTGTTCCAGTACCATTGTTTGCAGTAGCCCCAAAACAACAGTGGTTCCAGACTCGCTGTTCTTTGGGCCTGGGTCTGTCCAAACAGTGTCCTGATTTGGATGGAGCTGACAGGCAGAATTAAAACCAGATTATCTGGCCAACAAAGAAGTCATATATTATCATTAATACCTCTTGTAACTGAATCTGAATATTTCATGCAAGTTACTGGATCAGATGAACAATTGTACCAGGGATTATCCACATGTCTGTCCGAAGTATCACACTGACCTCTTATGCCCCTGGGCGAGCTTTGTCCTAGGCTTGGTGAGAGGTCCTGGAAGTGCCTCAGTGTTTGCTCAGAACATTCCCTGCTGGGTTTGTGCTTTTGGGATGTTCTGATCATGTTTATGTGAAAGAACAGCATCCTTGCTTGAGGCTGTGGTTTGAGTTCACGCCTCAACTCTTCTCATCCTGTTGTTAACTCTTATCTTACTTACCATTATTTTGGATCGACCTGTTTATGTAAAATCAGGAATCTACTGCTGATTTGCACAGACTTGGTTATTAGATTTCATAGAATGTGAAATAGCACACAGTGCATATGCCTGCACATACCTCTGAGCAAGCACTGATTAGTTTCTTTTTTCTTTATTTCCCCCCTCTTCTCCTCTCTCCCAGGATTCCTGGCGCCGTGTGATCAGTACTGGAGTACAGATTGGAATCCCTATGCCCTGCTTCACCACTGCACTTTCTTTTTACGATGGATACAGGCATGAGGTACTGCCAGCTAACCTGATTCAGGTGGGTACTGAAGTAGCTCTTCTGGCTACTGAAATATCATTATGTTATTTAAGCACTGCTTTAAAGGCCTCGGTGGCAGTATGTCCCAATCACTCACAGTATAGATTGCCTCATGTGTTTGTTACACCTGAAATACACCTGAATGTCAATAAAATACTTAGAGATATCTGGATAAAGAACACCAGAGATACTGGTGTGGCAGTGCCCAGCGTGTGTTAGTGTCCCATCTGTGAACCAAGGGGAGTGATATCTTTGAATCAAAATGCTTTGTAGAGAAGTATCTTTGAATGTTTGCATGTATAAGTGCTTGCTTTTTAGATTAGTACCAAGCAGAAGTAATATAGTTGTGTTTCTACAGAACTCATAATTACTAGATATTAATAAATGTTTCATTGTAGTGATTTTTCTAATAACGAGACAATAAATTTGAATGTTATGATACTGAAGTCAGATCTTTTTTCTAGTATTCCTATAGTCGAGTATCAGTAGGTGCAACTTGTAGTCCTCATGTGACTGTGATATTGATGTGACTGTTTTGTGTGTTCTTGTTCCAGGCTCAGCGGGATTACTTTGGTGCACACACATACGAATTATTATCAAAGCCGGGGGTATTTATCCACACTAACTGGACAGGCCATGGAGGAAATGTGTCCTCTTCTTCCTACAATGTCTAATGGAAATCCTTCCACTTGAAGCCAAGATATTGTAGATCTCAGATAATTCTCCTAGAAATCACTTTTTACTGTGCTAGAACTTGTGTTTGGACACTTTTGTAATAACTTGTGGGTATATTTCATATATATATATATGTATATCTCAATATAAATATCATATAAGAAAGCTAAATAAATTTAGTTATAAATGTATTGAGGGTTTTTTTTTCAGTACTGCTGGCCAAAATATCTTTGTGCAGTATTTAATAGACTACAGTTTATAATTACATCATTTTTATTGTATTGTAGTGCATAAAGTCCTAGGGATCAAGGCAGAGATGTCTGGAGTTCAGTTATTTCTGAGGTGGAGAGTGTCAGACAGCACAGTAATGCTACACAAGGTCCTAGGGAGGCAAAGGCCTTTTTTTACATTGCCATGGTTTATTTGTAACGGGCAGTAGCTTAATTCTTATAGATTTAATTCCTGGGTGTTCACGCTGTGAGCTCTCCGTGCTCTCTGTGGGAGGGTGAAGGGTGGGATGGATCATGGAGAAACGGGAACGATATTCCTGTCACCAAACCGTTCTCCCTACAGCTGTTATTCCTAGATTTAAGCTCTGGCATAAACCTTTGGCCTAGCTGTGTGCTTGCAGTTTTTACCCCAAATCTCCCTGATTCTTTGCCTCTTCTTCCCAGGGGGCAATTAAAAATACCCACAATTGGCTCTGTTTTATATCCCCTCCCTGCAATGCTACTGCCAGTCATCTCCAGGACTTCTGAAAATTCACCTGGATGTCTGAACCTTTCGTTTGTCCCTCAGAAGTGTTAAATCTTCCCTCTCGAGTGTTAAATTTTGTGCTGCGCGCTGATTTTTGTAGCACTTTTTTTCCCTCCATTTATTTCTGCTAAGGCAGCTACTTATTATCGAATATCTCTATACGGCAAAATACGACTTTCAATTTCAATCAACTTTTCTGCAGAGGACGCAGTAATATTCGGGGTTTCCGCGAGATAAACGAGTGTCGCGGGTGCCGGTGAGCAGCGAGGTCGCGGCTCCCCTCAGAGCGGCCCCGGGGCGGGGCCCGACATGGCGGCGGCGCAGCCCCGCCCTGCGCGCTGGGCGGGAAACTCTGAGGGGCGCGATGGCGGCGGCGGGCGATGGGGAGCGGCTGCTGCTCACACAGGTACCGGGCGGCGCGCCGGGGTCGGGGCCCTGAGCCACCGCCTGCAGGCGGCTGTGGTGGCCTGGAGCGGAGCCGGTGTGTCACTGCCTGCCCCCGCCTTGGTCCCTGCAGAGGCTGAAGGCGGCGGTTCACTACACGGTCGGGTGCCTGTGCCAGGAGGTGGAGGAGGACAAGGACATAGGGTTCAGCAAACAGAGCATCGCGGCCATCTCGGAGATCACCTTCCGACAGTGCGGTACAGCCTGGGTTGCCTGGTGTTACCTGGTTTTACGTGGGTTACCTGGGGTTACCTTACCTGGGGTTACCTGGGCTACCTGATGCTGCCTGAGTTACTTGGGTTACAGCTCCTGGGTTCAGGAGCCACTGCTGGAGACACGGGGCTTTAAAATAATAGCACCGAACTAGGTGTCACTGGGGCATTCCCCTGCACTGTGTTTTCAACAGTACAAGAAATAGCGTTTCTACTTTTCAGACCTGAAAAAAGCGTGTAAGTGTGTGTGGAAATATCGTGCCTGTGCAAGAGTGGCACCTAATAACCAGCTGTGGTCACGTCTCATAACTGACTTGGATAACCTGCACTTAATACCTTTGTAACAACTGTTGTGTATTATGTATCTCTTTCCGCTCAGCATTTTAAAATATGTGTCATCTTTGTGTTTTCTCCAGAAACCTTTGCAAGAGACCTCGAAATGTTTGCAAGGTAGGCACTGGTTGTTAGCTTTATTCTTTAGTGTTAGCTCCTAGGTAATCTTTAAAACACGTCTTGTAATTAATTCAAGGTTTTAAGTGTTCTGTTGTCTGCTTAAATAGTGGCCGTGAAGTTAGGAAATAGATATTCCCTGCAGGTACTTCCTGATCTTGGAAGCTCATTTATGTGGTACAAGTGATTGTTTAGATTAACGACTGTATATAATCATCAAATGCATTGATACACAGGGGTAGTGGATGGTTTGGGGGTAACCAAGCTGGTTTCTCCAAGGAGGTAAAGGAGAGTTTTTAGTTAAAACCCAACACAGTGACCTGCTGACAAGTAAGAGGGAACAGGACAGTGGTGCTTGAAGTTCTGGTTGCTATATTTTCACACAGGAAGTGTGGGAATTTAGATGTACAGAAACAAGCTTGATTAAAACAGTTTTTTGTGCATAGTTAGGGAAGACAGACAGGTGGGATTTGCTTGGTGCATATTAAGCCCCTTTAGTCCCTGAATTCAGTGCTCTCAATGAGATGCTCTATGGCCTCTTACAGACAGTGCTGGCAAACATGTTAAGGGGTGTTTTTATTTTATGCAGGCATGCAAAACGAAGCACAATCAATACAGAAGATGTGAAGCTTTTGGCTAGAAGGAGCAGTTCTTTGGTGAGATTCACTGTATTTTCTGTCTCACAACATTCTTAAACCGGCTAAGAGCATTTGAATGAAGGATATAGATGAGGAAGCGACTGTTGTTTAGGCAATTTCACTGTCTTACTGATGATGAGTGGGCACAAATCCAGTGATTTTTAAATTTTCATCTTACTTCATGACACTGCCTCACTGTGGGAACACACATCTCATTGCAATTCAGGAGTTGCAGGAGGGTTGCTGAGGTTCCAAGTACAGAAGTGCAATAAAACCCACTATACAGACACAGCATCATCAATCCTGGAAAGGAATCACTTTGCTTTTTCCTGATGTGTTCCTTTGTTGTAGGCCAGGAATAGCTTGATTCTGCCTTGAGGAGCTGAGTCTCCTCACATTAACACAGGGATCATGGAATCATTGCATTCTCTCTTGTGCTGATCTCTGTGAAGTTCAGTGGATTAAACTCACTGATGTTGTGACATACCTGTACATGGAACCACGAAGAAGAAAGCTTCCAATACTGATTTTAATTTTACGTGAGGAGATTTTTTCCTTTCATATGTGATTCGAAATATGCAACTTGCCTGACAAGGCAGAGTAAATGTTTTTTTGGGGCCTGTCATCTTTCTTGTAGTAAGAATTTGCCCTATGACTTTCTCTTCAACATTTCTCTCTGATTTCATGTGAATAAATGAAGTTCTTCAGTAGAGAACTAATTAGTTTATTGTTCTCAGCTAAAATATATCACCCAGAAGAGTGATGAGCTTGCATCAAGTAACTTGGAGCAAAAGGAGAAGAAGAAAAAGAAGTCCAGTGCAGCCAAGGGAGAGAGAACTCCTGGGGAAAAAGAAGCAGCTGTGACTGAAAATGAAGATTCCAACATGTCATGATTTACCTTTCAAGCAATGTCTCAGGTCAGCTTCTCTTAGTATCCTAGAGAAACCAGAATTAGCCTCTGTAAGATTCCTCTTGCAGGTTAACACCAGTAAGGAATCTTTAGGTTTTTAGGTGAACACGATGAGTTGGATTTTTATTGTTCCAAAAATGCAAGGTCTGTGAGAATTCAGTAAAGCTTATGCCCAAAATGCCTTAATTGCTCACAGAAGGTACCTGTTACTAAAATTAAACTCCTTTAAATAAAGAGTTTAAAGCAGAACATTCTCACTGAACCGTAATAACTCAGTATGTGCAACACCCTCAGTGCTGCTACTTAATTTCTCCAGTAACTGTTTGACTTCCTCCTTGCTTCCAGTTTGGATGCTTTTGCTCAGGCATGCTGAATATTTTGGTTTTGTTTTAACAGCCATATCTCTTACTTGTTGCCTTGACAGTTTAAACATGTTTTGTGTCATTTCCCCCCTGTGACACTGCTGGGGTGTAACCTTTCCTGTCAGGAATTCCCATTTTCAGGCAGCACTGTGGCTCTGGAGCAGTGGGCAGACACTGACCCCCGTTGCCCTCTGCCGGGCTGGCAGAGCCTTACAGAGTGCAAAAGAGCTGTAAAAGAGAATTCAAAAATAATTTGATTCAAAAGAAGCAGATTTAAAGACATCAGTAATTAGACAGAAATAGCCAAGGGAAATGAGAAGGCTGCTCAAGCTGCTGTGTGGGCCAACTTGATCCAGCAAGAATTAGCTTGCCAAGGATAGTCTAAAATATGCAGCAAGAGAGGAAAGACTTGAACACTGTTTCTCTTGCTCAGCCCTTGATTCATGAGACAGACTCTTCCTTGAAGTCACTTATTCCTTCCTGCAGGATACAGCTTAGGGCAACTCCTCCAAACCGAGTTTAAAGTCATCAGCTTCTCATTTTAGTTAGACTAATATATTAAACACCACCCCAGGATAAAGAAGGTTCTGCACGACAGAATATTTCTGATTGCACTTGAGAAGTTCTAGGTGTAGCCTTGCTCTGTGTTTGAAAAAAGAGTGCACTTTCTAGGTTTGAGTCACTTGGCTATATATGACACACTGCTCTTGTGCAGCCTTTCATTCTTGCTCTGTATTTGAGCTTTTAAGCAGGAGTGATAGGGAAAATCCCATGCCTTTTGTAGGCTGCAACTATCCAGTATTGATCAAATAAAATCAGGTGCTGCAGTGCAGAACACAGGAATATCATGAATCCTCATCTCTGTGGGGGAAATTTCACACGATGGCTCTTCAATACCCTCCCTTTCCCCCATCCCAGACCGTTCCACTTTCAGGGATGAGATTTCTTTTAAAAGAATTCAGCACATTAATTATAGCAGCTGGTGGAAATATCAAAACTAGCCCAACAGTAACATAAAAAGCTTTTATTGATATCAGAAAAAAAGACTTTTAACAAATTTAAAAATCAGCCAGTTAATACAAAAGCATCATGATGCTACACTCATGATTAGGAGAATAACACAGCAGGCCAAATACAAGTCTTCTGTCACACAGCCCTATAAAGCAATTATTTCCACCTTTGCTGTGTTTTACCAGTTAGTTCTTACACAGCACCCAAGAAAAAGCTCTGAAGTGAAAGGACTTTGAATTTACTTTAACTGATGAAATCAGTGTGAGAATTCAAGGTCCTAGATCCCAGGCTGGAGCTCAGAGCCAGGCAGCAGCTGGTTAAACCCTCTGCCCTGTTCACAGCTGTGCCTCAAAGTGTCTCACAGAGATCTTCCACCCTTTACACTGGAAATGGTGGGGGGACAAGGTAAGCAAACTGCCCAGGGCCTCAGGAGCTGCAGCCACCAGGATCAGATGGAAGCTTCTCAACCAGGTTTGCAAAGCTGAACCCTTACATGCTGTGTTTAGCAATACCATTGTTCCAGTATTCTGCAAAAAGTCAAAATCCCTTTGGTCACACATGATTTGAATCATCCCAGGAGTCTAAGCCTCAGGACAATGTGCAGATTTCCCTTGTCTATAGCCAGAGCACAGTATGACCAGCAAACTCTGGCTCCCAGGACGTGTCTTTGCTGGTATGGATCCTAATGCAGAAGCAGAGCTGAGCTGCCAGCAGCAGGGCACTGTTATTTTTTGCGTTTTGAGCTGGGCCAGTCCCCCCAGGGCAGGGTTTTCTTGCCCTTGGACGTGCTCCGCAGGGAATGCAGGGTCTGCACTTGCTGGAGGCGCTTGGAGAGCTCCTGGTCACAGGCTTCCTGCAGAGCTCCAGCCTTCTGCTTGTCCCACCCCAGAGCCGAGGCCAGGGTTGCTCTGTCTTCCTTCAGCACCAGCTGTAGGAAAGCACATTTCTAAGTCTTTTCCACTGACTCCCTCACCCCGACCCTCTGCCCACATGGACAACAGCAGGAATGAGGCACCTGTTTAGCACTGGCACTTTGGAACTGAGGATGTTCCCAGCTTTCATCACCTATTCCATGGGCCACTGGATTTCCAGTGTTCTGCCAATGCTCAGAGCTTGAAGCTCTGTTCAGATGTTCAAGGGAACAAACAGCAGCTACTTAGTTTCCACAGCAGGGAAAAGCAACAGCAGCCAGGTCACAGCTTGGAAGAACACCTTTCTATAGTGGTTACAGTTTAGCTGGACTTTCCCAGCTGTGGGTTTGTTTATAGTTTTCAAAAATAATGAGTTGTTGATTTGGGATGTATAACCAAGAAGTATAGCTAGATGCCTCTGCATACAAAAAACCACCCTGCTGGTAAGACAGCTGACTATGATTTGTCAGAGACCAAACCCAAGAGTATTTTGTGGCTTTTTGGAGTACGTGAAACAACGTCAGCTGGCTGACACAGAGGGGCTGCAAGCAGGGGGTAGAGGTACTGAGGGAGAGAAATAGATTCAATGTCACCACGCTGAGACTGAGATCTACTGCCATCAGAGCCTCCAGGAGCAAGGACAGCTTCCCCTACAGCCTCTCTCTCCAGAGGGAGAGATTTCCCTGGATACAGTTGTGTCGTTCTCACCCACCTCTAGGTCCTGACTGTCCAAGCAGAGCTCTGGAGCAGGTTTCTCCCTCAGAGCAGCAAGGATCTGGTCACTGAGGGCTGTTTTGGCTGGAGTGCCTGTGCTGCTGGTACCTGTGTCAACCACATCCATCTCCTTCCTTGGTGCAGCCTGAGGTTCTGAAAGGGAGCAGAGTGAATATAGCCCCTGACAAACACAGGACAGGAAAAGTGGCCTGGACTGCTTTGATGGTTGTGAGATTAATAAAATATGCATCTTATTTATGTGTACCCTCTAAGTTAAGAAATCCATAACGCCTGTGTGATTTAAGCTTTTCTCCCAGTATTCTACTGGGAGTCAGTATTTCTGACTCTCATCTGGTCAGAGAATTCTCACACCACATACACTAAACCAGCTCTTGCATCAACCCCACTAACAGCTGCTGAGCAAATGACTCACTCCAGTCCTTCACTCCACCTTATTTATTCCACCAACTATTTCAGGCATCTCTGGGAAACTCCTTCTCCAGCATCCCAGTGCTCCCTACCTGCTACTTTGCTTAAGACACTGTCTTCAGTTTTCAAGGCCTCCAGGTAGAGCTCCAGGAGCTGCTTTGACTGACGCTCCTCTTCTCTTCTGTCCAGCACCTGCTGCAGGGTGTCCTGCAGCACCTGGGTTTTGGTTTCACTTTGGGCAAGTTCTTCTGCCAGGTCTGAACGTGGCACATCAATCAGCACCTGAAAACAATGCCAGTGCTGAGCAACTCATTCCATGGCCCTGAATGCAGTACCAACAGCAGGGACCAGCCCTCCTGAAACCCAGCGTGTCCCACAAGGTTTCTTGTGAAGCCACCATTCTTTACCAGAAGCCAAAAGGCATCCAGGGACAGCTGGAGTTAAGAGCACCCTCCTCAGACACTTGAGTGTTTCCCCTACACGAGAGATTTGACTCTGGCACCAACAGCCAAACAGCAGCAGCTGAATTAAGCCCGAGATCTTGTTTACTGATTCTGTTCTCTCCTGAGATGAATGGATGATGGACAGAGCCAAGGACAGGGATTGGGGGTTTCCCCGCTGTACCTGGAGGTCTTCTTCAGACATCAGGATGATATTGGACAGGTCACCCTTCAGCTGCCTGGCCAGCTGCTTCCACTTCTCCGCAGCACTGTCCACTTCATCCGCAGCCCCCGAGAGCCAGGATGTTCCACTGTCTGACACAAGAGTCATCAGCTCCCTGGGTCACTCCTGATCCACCTGAGACAGCCTAATGTCACCAGGTGTATTCCAGACACCCTCCCCTCCCATGCTCCCTCACCCACAGCCTACCTAAGCTTTTTCCAGACCATTTCTCATCCTTGGCCAGTGCCACAAACTTGGTGTTAGGTGGCAAACACAAGAAGTAATCCTCATCATCCACAATGGTCCCATCTTCTGCCAGCACCAAGGTGATGGGCTCCCTGGCCTTGTCAATGGCCAGAACACCACAAGCTGCACAACAGAAAAAAAAACTTAATTAAATGACAAAAGTGACACAGCACTGGCCTTTAATAACCTCCAGCACAAGGCACAGGCAAATCTCGGTGACTGAGGCCGGAGCCCAGACCTGTCTCCTCAGAGATCTGCACATCAGCTCTTTTTTAGCACAAACACATGTGCCTCTCTCCAGAAGTTAATATTAGAATCAGAGAATCACGGAATCATCAAGGTTGGAAGAGACCTTTAGGATCATCCAGTCCAACCGTCACCCAGCACTGCCACTGTAACCCCTAAACCATCACCCAGCGCCAGATCCAGACACGTCCTGAACACCCCCAGCGATGGTGACTCCACCACCTCCCTGGGCAACCCACTCCAATGCCTGACCACCCAATGTTTTCCTAATCTCTAATCCGAATCTCCCCAGCGTCAGTTTAAGGCCATTTCCCCTGGTCCTCTCTGCAGGACAGCGGGTGTTTCCCGGTGCAAACCTCGGCACAGGCAGCGGGCCGCCCGCGGGGCAGTGGAAGCACTTCCCGATGCTCGTTCCCACCTCCCCTCGCATCCTCCACTGCGAAGCGCCCCCGGAGCCCCGGGGGCTCAGCCCAGCATCGCGGGAGGGTCCGGGATCCCCGGGGCTCCCACCGGGCCCCCCCCGCACCTTGTCCCGGGACCGCCGGGCTCACCCTTGTCCCGCAGCTCCCGCAGGCAGGACGCGGCCACGCCGTGCTGCTCCGGCCCGTCCCGCCGCCGCACCACGCAGCGCTTCAGCCGCGCCGCCATCGCCTGGCGCCGGGCGATGCTTCTGCAGGCAGGGAAGGCGCTCCTGCCGGGAAGGGCAGGGACACAGCCCACCTGCCCCGGCTGAGACCGGCCGCTCCGGGCAGCTCACGGCAGCTCACGGCACCCGCGGATGCCCCGCGGGGCGCAGCGATGCGCCGGCGCTCGGCTCGCCGTGCCTGCGGGAGGGGAGGGCGCTGCATCGCGCGCTCGGGGGTGGATTGGGCACGCCTGGGAAGATGGCGGCGGCGGAGCGAGCGGAGCAGCCGGGGCAGGTGAGGGGGGTCCGAGGGGCCGGGCCGGGCCGGGGGCCCTGGGGGGCTCCGGGGGGCTCCGGACACACCCCTCGGGCACCGCGGGGGCCCTTCTGCACCGGGGATCCCTGCCCTCTGCGAGCGGGGGCTGTGTGGGGCTGGCTGGAGCAGGCCGGGCCCTGGGCACAGGCGCGGTGGCATTGAGGGGCTGTGGGTGTGAAAGTCGTAAAGCGTGTGAGTAAAGGGAGAAATAAATGCAAACAGGGCCGGGGAGAAAGGCCAGGTGGGCACGAAATGAGTTGGAGCCCTGCGCAGGGGGGAGGGTTGGACTCGATGGTCCTTGTGGGCCCCTTCAAAATCGGAATGTTCTGGGAGTCTGTGAGGAGTCAGACAAAAAACTGCCCCTGCCTTGCACCTGCGAGTGAGGGAGGAGGATCCTCGAGCCAGGAGCGTGAAAGGGCAAAGCAGTAAGAAACTGCTGTCAGATGTGCTGTCAGACACTGAACGGGGAGGGCCAAAGAGCAGTGGTTTGAGTGCTCACGAAACACTAAAAGTGTAAGGTATTTTTAAACTGGGGCATGAAATGAATGGAGCAACCAGAGAGGAGAAGGAAAGTGTGATGTAATAGTATTCAGTATATATTGTTAAAGGTCTTTTCCAGCCTTGATTCCATGGGATAGGTTTGATGTAGGTGTGCCTAGTGTAGGTTCCTGTCACTCTTATTGTGTTGCTGATGGCCCAGGGTCACTTGTATTCCATTGCAAACTCAACCCTCCTCAAATTCACTGACCTCTTGGAGCTCTCTCACCTCCCCTGAGTCCCAAACAGGCTCCTGAGAAGTGGTGCCAGGGGAATTTGGGAAAGTCATTTTGGTGCCCCCAGGAGGGAGGGGAAAGGTCTTGTCTGGCTGTTTGAGCAACTGAGAAGAAAACAGAACAAAGTCTGCCAGGGACACACTTTTATGTGCAGTCTCTCAAATCTGCCCAGATTTGGCTAATTCACCATGAACCTCTCTGCTGATCCTTTCATTTTGGACTGAGGAGGCTGAGTTTGTAGGGAACACTGTTGAACTAAACTGAAATGGAAATAAAATTACATAAAGTCTGTGCTCTTGGGTAACCAGCACAGGTCTGGGTTGTGAAAGGCCAAGTTACCAAACTCCCAGGAGGCTGGGCAGCTTTGCATCACCCAGGTGCTGTCATCAGTCCCAGAGTGAGGTGCAGGTGTTCCAGTCCATCCCTCACACTTCCAGGGAATGCTTTCAGAGTGAGGAGACCTGAAAATACTTGGGCAGTCTGCAGGGTTGGCACTTGCTGAGGAAGAAATCTGGTTAACTGGCAGATGTGGTTGCCTGAGAAACACTGAGGTTCTCTTGAGCTTAGATATTGTATCCTCCCCTTGCACCCTTTTTTAGCAAACATTTATTTAGTGTTGCTGTAGCTCAAGAGAAGGCTTGGTGTTTGCAAGTGGAAAAGTCTTGCTTTTATGGACCTCAGAAATGTAGCCAGAGAACCCCCTAGGTTTTAAAGTTAGGACATGAAGGATCATGGAATGGTTTGGGTCAGAAAGGACCTTAAAGATCACCCAGTTCCAGCCCCCTGGAACTGTGTCCATAGTGAAAAATGGGAATGGTAACTCCCACCTGTTGTGTAACATGGAGAGTTTTTCAGGTATGGGCTGTAGAGAGTAAAGTGGAGTTAATGCCTGTGCTGCTCTGTAAGTCAGGAAGAATTTGGGATGAGGAGAACAGCCAGGCTGCAGAGAGACCTGTGCACCACAGAGAGCCCGTTCCGTGTGGGCTCCTCTGAGGAGGGAGGGGATCTGGAGGCACCCTGGGTGAAAATGGTCAGTTAACTGGATAACTGCCCTGCTGGACTCTGTCCCAGTTCTTGCAGGAATGCTGGATTCTCAGGCAACAAGTTCCTTGCACCCCCTTTGGCTCCTGGCCTGACTTCACCAGAGTTTGTTCCAAGGACAGCTCTGGCTCTGCCCTCCCTCAGGCCTGGGGGCACCGCTGGAGTTCAGCTGCAGGCTCACACACTGACACTGCCCCCTGCACACACAGCCCCCAGGAGCAGCTCTGCTCCTACAGGAGCTTCCCTCCCTCCCCGTGTGCCTGGGAGGGGCAGGGGGGCTGCTCTGAGTGCCCGGGGCTGGGGGTGCCTGCTGAGCACAGAGGGCCCCACCACCATCTCCCACTGCTGCACTTCCCTCATCCAGAACTCTGGAACTGCTCAGTGCTCTCAAACTCTGTGGGCTTGGGTGGGATTTGAGAGACTCTTGTAGCTCTGGCAGGAAGAAGGGGGTGTGACTGAACCATACATAGCACAGTAGGTGAATTCTCAAGGGGACAATTTTGGAATTAAACAAACCAGTGAAAATCTCTCAGTCTCCCAGAGTGTAAACACCACTCCTCTTACACAACCCTTGCAGTTCTGACACTGTTATCAAGGCCTGTGGAAAGTTGTCCCCATTGCACACTAAATGTTTAGAGAATCTAATAAAATATTTGCTTTCTGCCACTGGTGATGTTTGTTTATTTATTGCCAGGCTTTCAGCATGAGTGGTGGCACTGCCTCGCTTAACTTGTTTATGTTTGGGTCCCATCATGTTTTCTATTACAAATCGAGTTAGTTTAGATGCTGGAAAGGGAGTGTCAGATGTCTTATGGCTTATTATCTGTTTTACTTGGTTTAATTTTCTCATTCTCGTGAATTAATATATTGCCTCAAGCACTGTGGGGACGGGGGGGAGCGTTGCAGCTCAAATGAAATCATTTACAGAGATAGAATTATGTTCTAAAGGCAATAAAGATTTCTACCAGGCTTTTTAAAATACTTTGTTTTGTTTAGAAATCATCTTCCTTGGGCCTTTAGTAAAAATAAGCAGAAGAAAAGATCCTGTCTCTCTGTTACTGTTCTTTATAGCAGCAGGATGATGGTGTGGCCTGTGAACAGAATAACTGATTTCTTGGTGAAGTTCTCATGGTTTAGTGGGAACCAAATCTTGTCTTCTTTCTAAAGCTTCATATACCCCCTCTGAGTTGAGTCTTCCATGTAACTGGGTGTTTTCTTTGTGTAAGGAAGTAGTTAAAGCAAATTTCAAAGGTGTTGGAAGATGGCTGATTTGTTGCTCCAGAGACTTAATTCCCCAGTTGCATTGTTAGTCAGTGTACAGGTGAATTTTGCTCCCCACTTGCCTGTAACTGTTGGCTGTTCAGCTCTGAATTCTGTGCCTAAAAAAATGGTTTTCCTGGTGAGGGTAAATGGTCCCTGGACTGGGATGTCCCTTGTCTTCATTAAACACAGGCTGGAAAGGATGGGCTCTTCCCTGACTTGTCCCGGAGCTACCATGTTCCAGAGGGTGACAGTTCCCTGCCTTACAACACTGGTTCCTTTGCCTTGTGCTTGGAAATCTGGCTGGAAGGGAAATGCAGATCTCACTTTAAGTGTTGGTAGCTTTGGACAATGCAGTCCAAGGACCATAAATGATCCAACTTGTCCTGTAGGTGCCACCAGGGAATGAACCAGCACGTGGCAGAACTGGTGAGTGTTTGTCTTCGGGATCAAGACTCTTCCTGTCAATATAATTATCATGTTTTCTCACAGCAGCCTGGACTTTGTTTCGGATCCTTCTTTGGGGAATTTCCCAGGTTGGCCAAATTCTGTGTGGGGTGACAGTCCATAAATACTAGAGCAGCTCTTTAGGGCAGGACATGGGAGCTCTAGTCCTTAGGATGCTGTGGGGATTTTCTGAGGATATGAATTCAGAGGTGGTTTCTTTCTCTCTTCCATTGTGCCTTTACTGTTTGCACCACACATTTGTAGTTTTTCTCTTTGAAGTCAGCTTAAGTAGTTCAAATGCTTTGATTTTTCCTTGAAGCTTGCTACAGAAGAGCACAATACATATATTCTTAGAAAACTCGGCACTTAATGTAAGTGGCTTGATGGAACAATTCCATGGAAATAGTAGTTAACAGTTATAGATACTTTTCTGAATTGTTCAAGACAGATTTTATCTGTGCTGCTCTTCCTCTCCTAAGCAGTTCTGACCCTGTGCTCACTGAAATTGAGGAGAATCTTTTCTCTGACCGAGCGTGCTGTGAATCAGGCCCCAATATTTTAGAGTATTGGCCATAGCAAGATACCTGTGTTAGTCCTGGGATTTGGCTGAAGGAATAAAACAGCACACACCCCAAATAAATTTATCCACAACCTAAACATGTTCAGTTACCTTACTAATAAATCATGCAAGCCATATTCTTGTGTTGATTCTCACATTTGCCGTATTTTTGGAGGACTGGATGGATCTTGAGGCTGTTCATTTTTCTTTCATCCAGCTGAAACAGATTTGAAAGCAGATGTTCTGTGCATGTAAAGCCAGTGACAGGGAGAAGTGCCCTTTTCTCGCTCTCACTGTGTGACTGCAGGGTGGTGTTGAAGCTGATGTTTGCAGTGGTTATGTCCAGTGATCCCAGGGAATCCCTGCCCAGCTGTGAGGTCTGGCTGGGCCCTGGTGATGATCCTTGTCTGGGAGCAGAGGAGTTGCAGGATATTTGAGTTTCTGGCACCCTCTTGTGGTAAAAACTTGGGTTTATATTTTTTTTTTTTTGCTGAATTTTGTAGATGGGAAAGAAACCCAAACTTGAAATACTTTGAAAATTTGGTATATTGAATAAAAGTAATGAATAGAGTCGGAGAACAAAAGGTCACTTAAGGACCTTGATGCTGAACTTAATGAATGGGTTCCCTTTTCTCTAACTGGGGCTCAAAAGTTGTCTTCATTACTAATCAAAGTGCATTTTTTCACCATTGAGGTCACAACTATGTGTCACCTCTGCTAAGATAAAACACCTCAGGTGGAGGCAACATGGCTTAGACCATCCTATCAGGTGGATCCTGTTTGGAAGCAGATTGTTGACCAAGATAAATTTATTTTCTGGTAAAACTGAAGTGTCTCTACCTTGTGAGAGCTGATACATTCAAGTTACACAGAGATCAAACTGCTGGGCTTTATTGGCAACGAAGAGAAGCCCAGGGAGGAGTTCTGTAAAACATGGGGCTGTGGGGAAGTGCTGTGCCTGTTCTTGAGAAGTGAGTGAATACAAGCAAACCTGCAGGTGAGCCTGGAGAGGGGAAGCTCTGGAGCTTCAAGTCTAGTCCAGTCTTTGGCTTCCTGTCCTGCTTTAATCAAATGGTTCCTCTTTCCTCCTGTTCACCACTTGTCCTGGTGTGCAAGGTAAAGTGTTCAGCCCTAAAACTTCATCTCTTAATTATGTGTGGGAAACAGGGATGGCCCTGGTACTGTGACAGTTTGTGAGGTTTAGTTAAATCATGGTTGTTTTGAAGTCTTTATAAGAACGGTGCAGAAAACAAAGGGTGCATAAGTGGATCGTGGAAATGGGAGAGGTATTTCAGAATTTGGGTTTGGGTGATCACTGCTTTCATGCCATCTCTCAGGAGTCTCCCTGGCTCTCACTGCTGGCTCCCTCAAACGAGTTCTGCAGATTCTGTGAATTCTCTTGTTTTAAATGGGGACTGTGGAATTAGCATTTTTTTTCCTATGCTTCTGACCCCTTAATCTTCAGTCCTTCACAGAACTGCTGCTGGTAGCAGAGACAAGTGTGTCCCCCTAACTGCAGCTCACAGGGAGTGTTTCTGAGGGTGTCCATCGGGTGGCAATGTGAGCTCACTGTTGTGTTTGTGTTCCAGGCTGGCTCCTGCCCTGCCGCTGAAAACGCCGCGTCTCGGGAGCCGCTGGTGAGTCCCTCAAGAGGCAACACGGGATTTCCTTGTGATAACATAATACACATGAGTTGTTCTCTTTGCTGCATCTTTTTTCATCCGTTGCTTTGCTTTTCTGAGGAGCTGGTGCTTTGTGGAAAAGGTGTAAAGTGCTGTAGGTGGCCTTGCTGTTCTCTGAGTTGTGACCCAAAACCGTCACCTCCCATCTGCTGGGGTTGGACACGGCTCAGCTGGGCCACCCTGCTGGCCTTGAGCACAGACTGCCTGTCCTGAGTGAGTGCAGTGTGTGCTCTTGTTCAGTGCTTATTTAGGAAAGAGTTTGAAGAAAGCCCTGGGCAGCATAATTTAAACTGGATTCTTAGTGCTATTGTCTAATAAAAACCCCTCTGCTGCTCGGAGACCTCATTCACACTGTCTTTATATTCAGAGGCACTCAGAGTGAGCTTAGAAGTGTTTGTCAGCTGGCAGTGCATGTGATCCAATGTTTTTACTCCAGAAGCATTTTGGAAAGGGCTCTGGGATTTTTTGTGTATGATGATAACTAAGAGAACCCTGTTTTGTTTGCTCTTTTATGGTGACGCAGAGTGGGAATTGAGCCACTAGTCCTGGAGCTGCAGTACGTTGTTTTTTACAACCTTGTTTTTCTTTCTTTCCTTCCTCTTTAGCCACCTATAACTCAGTCAAAACCTTGCCAAAATTCTTAGCCAATGTTATGGTCCTAAATATATAAATCTCTAACTGAGTTTCTTCTCTGGATTTTCATTTGTTGATCACGGTGAATACAAGGGGCTTGCAGGGAGAACACTGAAATACTCATGGCACTGGCCACATCAAAGTATTTTTATCATGTAAGTCTTACCTGGGGACCCCAGGAGATGGTTTTTAAAGGAGAAAGATGTGAGCAAAAGTTGTGAACTGGGAAGGGTCAGTAAAATGAAAGGGCTGTGAAGCTCTGCAGTGACAATCTCTCTGTCTGGTAACACTGTGCCATCCCTTAATTGCATGGATGTCTGTCTGTGAGATTCCCTGGAGCTGTTATTGACACCGTGTGCCTTGTGATGGATTTGGTGGTTTGCTGTTGGGGGGTTTGGTTATCCCCCCATCCTCCCTTGGAAAGGTCATAGCAGGCAGCAGATCATCACAGCCTGTGCTGATCAACAGTTTGTTTTTTCTCAGGGCAGGTTCTACCATTACCTTTGATTTCATTAATTTCTTACTGTATATGTGACTGCAGAATTGCTCAGAGGAAGCACAAAGCAGTTGTGTGTCTTTCTGTTTGGGTGGATATTCCTACTACATAAAATTATTTGTACACTCAAAGAACTCCAGCATAAACTTTACTCTCACCATGGTGAGTCTTACACTTGAGCTAATTAGAGCCCTTTGAAAGGTTGAGGTTTCCTCCTTATTTTTTCATTAATTGGGTTTTTTTTTTAAAATAAACTCTCATAGTCTTTGTCACATTTGTTTAGAAGTGATTATTGCTTCCAGCTGCTCCTCTGTGGACGCCTTATTAAATGAGCAGTGCAGCTCTGTGAGCCAGATGACCTGACTTCCACCACCCTGCCGGGGCTTCCCTGTAGCCAGGAGTGTGCTCAGTGCCCTCCACACACCCAGGACATGTTGGTCCATAAAACAGACCTGTAGGCACATGGTGCCCTGTCATAAAAGTGTTTATGGAAGCCCTAGAGCAGACTGTGGCAGGAATCCAGCAAACGGGGCTGTGTGGGGAATCCACGTGCTCAGGGATATCATCCCGGGCTTCAGGTTTGGTGTGAAGCAGTTGCAGGATCCAGAGGAGGGAGAAAAGAACCTCATGGCCAAATTCTGCTCTGCACCCCCTCACCTGTTTTGGCTTGATTGGTGACAGGGCTGAGACCTGTTTGGAACATAAAGCACACAAGGGTGAGAAAGCAGTAGGATTAAACCACCTTGCATTGTATCACCAGTTGTTGTTATGGAGTAAAGCTGGGTTTGTACTGTATTCCTGATTTCTATGGTCACTGTATCCTGCAAGGTGCTAAATACCTTCTGCTCTGTGCTGAGGGGCACTGTCTGCTGCCTACTCTGGACTCCTCTCAGGAGGAACCCAGGAGAAGCCACGATTCCTGGTGGTTTGCACAAGGATTTCAGCATTCTGCAAGGTCCTGTAGCAGGCAGTCTGACACATCATACTGTGTCCTGCATTTGGGTCTTCCAGGATACCTTGTTGTGGCCTTCAGAGCTCAGCCCTACAAACTCAGCCCTACAAACTCCTGTCACATCCCAAACTGCTTTTGTCCCACCCACTTGTGATGTTTTGAGCCACCAGAAGGAGACAAGGGACTCCACGTCCGTGCCATTAATCCCCTGAGTTCTCCGGTGCCCTCCCAATAAACCGTGCCAGCTGAAGAACACTCCCTGCTGAGAGGTCGCGGTGTGGGAGCCCCGGCGGCGGGGGCTGAGCCGGCGGGGGCTGGGCAGGGCTGTAATTCCTGCGGCAGAGGGACACTCATTTCCCGGCTGTCGGTCTTGGCCCATTAAAATCTGCCGTGTAGCTCCAGGGTGGGCAGTGTAACCTTGTGTTCCCGGAGCGTCAGCATCTCGCTCTGCTGCTGTTTACAGCCACCTTTGTCACCGTCAGCGCGGGATCAGCTTCTCCTTGAGTCCGGCTTGTCACCCCCGGCTGCTCGGAGCAGCCACCTCTGATAAGCTCTGAACACTTGTGGAATTGGAATCGGTTTGTCTTTTTACAGCCACTCAAAGCAAAGTCCTGGGATGTGCAAAGGATGTAACCACACAGGACAAACCCCCTTTCAGTGAGGTTAAACCGTTGGAGAATCTCTTTTTCTTCTGGAATCTTGGTTTCCCTTGTTTCCCCTTTGTTTCTAATATCTCTCCTTAGTGCAATTAAGTAATCTTTTTAGCTTGTTTTGTCTCTCCCGAGCAGAGTCTTGTAGCTTTCTAACCAACCTGTGCTGCTTTTGAGGTGTTTTCAAGAGCTTGAATATGTTTGCTGTAGGCGTTTGCTTTCTGCTGAATCTGCTGCAGCCCAAATTGCAGCTCTGCAGGTTGTACCTGTGAGAGCCTCCAACAGGAGCTTGGGTTGTAGGGATAACCTAAGGAAACAGAGGCCTTTCCACATGCTGCTTCTTTGTTTGGGTGGTTTTTCCCCTGACACAAAACATACTCATTCCCTTGCTGGAAGAAGTACTACTTGTAAGTATAACAGTACTAGCTGTAAATGTAAAACTCTCTTAGTTGCTCACTAAGTTACAAAATCCCTGGATCATGATATGAGGAGCAGGGTATTTTCTTTTGTAGGATAATTTCTTTTTTTTTTAGCATGTGCCGTTTCTGTTTCTTGCTGCAGATGAGAGCAGTTAGCTCTGAAATATGGACATTTTATTCCCTTTTTTACAGGCTGTTGAAGGGTACAAGGTAGCAAGAATTACTGCTGCCTCTCTAGCAATTAGTGTAGTTTGTTGGAATGTGCTGGAGCCCTTGTGGCTTTTCCCCACCCTTTGTTAAACTGATTTTCAAATATTTAGGGGCCTGATAATGGCCAGAATACTTTTAACACCCCTTTTTGTGCAAACATCAGTAAAGTACACTGCACTGAGTGACAGACAGTAGAATTATTAGATCCTTTCTGTTTTGTTGTCTCGTTTTACACCTTGTCTGTTCTGTTAAGCTTCCTCTCAAGTAGACTGTGAGTACAGAGAATTTCATTTAGCTTTCTGAGGAAGGAGCTTTGCAATTGAGATTTTGACTACTTTTAGCTGGTGTAATTAGAAGTTGATGGAGCCCAACACTATCAACAGCATTGTCTTTAACAAAACCATGAGTGGGAAGGAGGAGAGGCTACAGAGTTGTGCCATGAGATTTGAGGGAGCTTGTCAGGGCTCATGTTCGTTAAGAGTACTCAGAATCTGCTTTTTATGAAAAAAAAATAATCTTTGGGCAAATTGAGAATCCACATCCTTCTTCTTATGAAGGAGGAGATGCTCTTTCTGCCCTATCAAACCCTACAGAACACGAGTTATGTGGGAATTCTTTGCAGTTTTTCTTTGCCTGACATTGTTGTTTGAAATGAAGACAGGAATGGTATTTTCACTGAAAAACTCCTACTTTGTTTTCAGAACACATTCTTACTCAAGGAATACCTTGTAATATCCTTATCCTTTGTTTTGAAGGTCAGAGGTTCTAGTCCAGATTTGTAGAAAATTGTGATTCTTTTTTTTTTTCTTTTTTGGAAGAACTTTTGTTTCCAGAAATGATGTGAGGGACTGGAGTGTGCTGGAGGGACACTCCCCATCACTCTTCTGCTTTCCTTTTCCCCCACCCTCTATTGTTGGAGACAGGATTTATACCTGTTTACTGTACAAATTTTCCGTCTGCCACAGTGGGTTTGCTCGCAGTGGTGGCTACACTGAACGATTCTCTAAAAGTAAATCTATCCAGAGGGGATTTCCAGACAGCCAGAGTCAGTAGGCAACTAACTTACAGCCCCCAGTGAAACATTAGTCAGGATAATTTACTGTCAGCAGGAGAGGAGGAGAGACCACGAGCTCGGTGACCTGGGGCCAGGCAGGAACCTCGCGTGTGATGCTGCTGCACTTGGTTTGGGGAGGTCCTGGATGTGCTGCTGGGGGTACCCAGGGCTGGACAATAATTCCATCAGGCCGTGCAGGGTAATTGCAGTGCGGGTTTTGGGTTTACTGGGCCACGAGCAGGGAGCCAGAGGTGTGTGACTGCCTGGCACAGCATCCCTGGGTTTGCTGCAGAGAGCTCTGTGATTTACTGAGCAGGGCTCTCTTGTGTTTGACCTTCTGAGAAGTTCGAGATTATTGGTTTTTTGTCCGTTTTTCTCTCTTTCTTCTAGGTGTTCATTGACTTCCTCTGTCGTTCGTGCAAAGTGCACTCACTTAATCTGTCAATTCCCTTTACTCTTTTGATTTAGACAAATATATTAATATGTGCAAAGTGCACAGATGCAAATTTACTTACTGAACACAGTTAAAGAAACACTGTCATACCAAGTTAAATTGCCCATTTGAGGTCAATGGGAAAGTTTGTTTGGAATTCCTTTAAATCCCAATTTTAAAAGAGGGTGGACTATAATAGTTTGGGATATAATTGGTGCTGTAGCATTACATATTAATTCATGAGAGCTAGAAACTTGCAGTAGTCACAGGCCAAAGCAGGTGAAGACCCCATGAGCCTGTCCAAAATGTTCTGGTTAAATGACACTTCAGAGCAGTGGGTGAGGTGGCACAACCAGGACAGGGACAGTCCTGTGTCACTGTCAGGGAGGTGAGTTAGTAGTTTATAATCTTTTCTGTGCATTTGTGCAGAGAGGAGCTCTGAAAGCAATTCCAAACCAGCATTTCTGGTCAGAAGACTTTGCTTTATAGTAGTTGCAGTACTGTAAGTTCTTTACAAAACACACAAGGAAATTCAAGTACAGGGAGTTAGGTCAGAATCTTCTTTGGTGTTAGGTATGATTTGACTTCCAGAGATTCCACATCTCTCACTGAAGGTAGAATGGAAGTTACAGTGCTTTGAGACTCTGGAAAAACACACTGGCACACAGTTAGGAAATACTTGATACTTGATATTTTCCCCTTGAAAAAATTGGTTGCAGGATCAAGGTGGGATAAAGGCATCATTCCAGCTCCATGAGCTGTGCTATGTGCAGAGCAGCTTGTAGAGGGCAGCAATTGCCCACAGTTCTCTCAGCCTGGGGAGAGGAGGGACCAGCTGAAGAACTTCACAGGAGTGGCTGATGGCTTTTTTAGCTTCTTGAAATAACTTTGTGCAGGAACTTGTTCTTAGGAGTACCTCTTGACTCCATATTATTAAATTCCTGCTCTGAAAAATGTTGCTAGAGATTGTTAATTCCTCTAATACCACTGAGCAGTTGGACTCCTTCTGCCCAAGTGCTGCCTGTGTCATTGTTACTGCAATTACTGACAGCTTGTGATCCTTACAGGATTAGAACTGCCTACCTGGGATAACTGTTCTTCACTTCTTGGCTTCCTCTTGCTTTTTACCTGGGAGATCATGCCAAAAGAAAACATTTGCAATGTCTGTGGCATCTTTGTTGTGCCTCAGCTATGTTCATCCCATTAAAAAGTGAGGCAGCAGAGGCACAAAAGGCAGGATGGCTTATTCAACAGCTTGGAAGAACGTTCCCTAAACTTGATGAACAGAAATACATCCCTTAGAAATCTCTGATGCCAACACCTTCAGAACCAACTTACTGGAGAAGGGACTTTCCCTGCATTTCATGTTTCTTGGATTTCTCCATATGTCACGTACATTGCAGATCTAAACAGCTTCATAGTTCTGGAGGGTTTTTTGTTTGTTTTGGTGTTGTGTGCACTTTTACATAGCTCTTCTTGTTACCACTGTACAGACCATGTCCTCTTCCCAGCTGGGATCCCATAACACACCACTGCTACTTGAGGTTGCCTTTCTGGAAAAGTAACACTGCAAATATGCATGGCTTTGTAGCAAAGTGATTTTACAGCTGGAGAGAAGCAAGGGAGAGCTTCACATCATCAGCCACTCTCCCAAAATGTCCCACTTATCTCTTTCATCTCCTGGTCAGAGCAGGATTTTCCTCTGCTATCAGTGTTCCTGGTGTTTTGTCAAGCATCTGAATGGCCTGAATGATGGTGTTCATGGGATACAGTCCCACAGCAGAGTCCCTCTTGCTGGAATGGAGCTCCCCTGCCATACAGTGAGAATCTCCTGTGTCTCCCCTCCAGCTTTCCTCTCCTGTTTGTTTTGTGTGCCACCCTAAGTGATTCCTTTCCTCCTTAAGCATCTGCACCCTTCAGATGTTTGCAGACAGTTATCACATCATTTCTCCTTCCCCCCACCCCCACCCCGGTCTCTCAGCCAAGCTCTACATATTTAGCTCATTTAATCTTTCCTCATAAGTCAAGCCCATAATTGACAGCTCTGACACGGGGAGTCGCGTTGGTTGCACATGCTGCCAACAGGATATAAATACTTTCTGTGCAGTGATTGAGAATCACAAGCAGGGCTGAGACGAGCCTGCCCCTGCCCCCCCTTCGACACTGGATTTTTGAAAACCCCCTTTTCAACATCAGGTTGCCACAATTCCCTAGAGATGGACTCGGTTTCCAGTCCAATGCTCAGCTGCCGAGCACCCCGTAGGCCTCAGAGCAGTGGTGTCAGGTCACTTGGGAAATTCAGGACTGGCAGCTCGTGGGGTTCCAGTCTGAATTCTTATGGAGGTGCTGGTGTTCCCTGTGCTTCCCTTGCCAGGTGTGCAGGTGCCTCAGGCTGCTGAAGGCCATTCCTTGTGGGAAGGCAGAGCTGAGCTCCCTACAGTGAAAGGGTTCTTCCTTGTCTCTGCCAAGAGGGAGCTCGGGAAGCCATGGATTCCTGATCCCTGTAAACGAGTTCAGGGTTCTTGCTTGTACTTGAAGGATCTGGGAAGAGGCTTTTAATCTCACCCAGAAAGGTGTTGCATTGGAGGAAGAGGCAGTTGTTTGTCCGTGTGTTGGGACACACAGATCTGTTCCCAGCTAGGCAGATTTGGAGGTTGCTTTAGGTGACTTGTCTCCTCAGGTTTGTTGCATTCTCCTGAAGAAGATGGGAGAGCTGAAGTTGGGGAACTGCTAAATGAACTGCCTGGCTCCTAATGTGTGTTCTGTGAGGCTTCATATGCTGCAGCCTCCCCAGCGGGGCTGGTTCACAAACATTACATGTATTATTGCAAAGCATGCAGCATAAAGAGAGCATTTATGAAAGGGAATATCAGAGGAAACATTATAGCGGGGACCTTATAGCCTTTCCATTATTATGGTTTAAATCTTGACATGGTCTTTATTTGCAGTGACACTGGGACCAGTAAAAAGTGTTTTTTCCCTTCCCCTCCCCTCCCCTTTCTCCCATCTCCTCTTCATTCTCTCCTTCCACATCCTGTTCTGAAGCTGTGGTGCAGAGATACCAATCGTTAAACATGCGACTCGTCGCAGAGCCAGGTTTCAGTTTGTGTGGAATCAGCCCCTTTTGACTCAGAAGTTGGAAACCAGATGACTCACAGTGATGCATGTTTGTTGTTTTTAATAACTGTCATTTTGCAAAATATGCTCAAAGCTTCAAACCATGACTTCTGGAGCAGGGGTGGTGTGTATTTATTTTTAATTTGGGAGGCTGTAAGCTGGAATGTGTTTGTAGCTGCAGCCTTCCCTTAGAATCTGGGGTAAAATAAATTAAAACATAGACAGTGCGAAAGATTTTAGAGATAATTTTTTCCTGTTACCTGAAAAAATATTTATTTTCTCGATCAATTACTTGAAAAGGCTCCAGGTGCCAAACATCTGGTGGGATTGTAGGCCCCTGGTTTATGTTTATGTTTTTTAATATATACCCAAAGGGACAGGTTTCTTAAAAAGAAAGCAGGCAGATGTTTTTAATTTGTGGAGTTTTAAAGAATAAATGCCATTCCTGCTTTATCATTTCAATTTCTAACAAAATTGTCATCTATCTCCTTTCTTTTATAAGAAGCTAGCAAATGTATTATTTTAATGGCAGAATTCCCTATCAATAAAATCCCGTAGCAGTATGGAAAATATGAAAATATCTACACATTTAATTTTCTAGAGATTTATTACTGCTTGTACAGCAGTTTGTAAACTCTAAGCTCAGTATTAAGTGCTTTATGAGATTTTTTTTGTGTGTTTTACTTTCTAATTTGCCTCCAGAAGTGTTGTTGTAATTTGTTGAAGTTCTACAGGTTTGTTTTGCAGGTCAGTTAATTCGCAGTGAGAATTTACAGCTTCTCCCTCCCAGCAGGACAGAGGGGCACCAGCATAAAATCTGTGTACGTGGGAACAGGATGGGACCCGAGATGGAAAAGTGTACGTAGGGACCTGGTGACAGAATTCATTGTGGTCATGGATTTTCCTCCAGTTCATTTCTCAGAATTTGGGTGCTTTGTAACCGTTTCTGGTGTGATTTATATTCTGTTCTGTTGCAACTGCTGTTGCACAATGAAGTGCTGTGCTCTGGTCCAAGGGAGGCAGATTCCCAGCCTACCTCAGCCTGTTGCTTCTTGTTAGAGAGTGAAAAAGCAGCTACTGATTTAAAACAGAGGGTTCAAGTCCGGGTTCTGCTTTTAGCCTGAGATGGGGCATCTCTCCAGTGGTAAAAGTGCTGGAAAAGGCACATTGCCTCTACTCTGAGGAAATATGGATCTGTGTGCTGGCTACTGCTGGACAGCTGTGCTCTGCCTGATTCCTTGCTCCAGTCGGGAAAGAAATAGGTTTTGATCTTTATTTTTTTAAAAGTGAATATAATTGCTTGTGAAAGATAGTGAAGTGATGGCTTTGGAGGCTTAAATTGTCCTTCCTGTGGCAGAGCAGAGCAGGATTCCCCAGCACGATGTGGAGGGACCCTCCTCTCCCCCAAGAGACGAGAGGAGAGTTCAGCCTCTCGCCCGTTCGGTGCCTGACTTTCCTCTGGAGCTGCCAAGAAGGATGCCAATTTTTCCATTTAGCTGACTATTGTATAGACCTTAAAAGGGAAGGTTTTAATGCAGTTGGCTGCGATATAGACTGTTAAAGGGAAGTTATTTATTTTAACTGGCTGCTGTATGGATTGTTACGAGGGCATTCTTTCAGCCGCAGCTCTATATTGACTGCTGGATGTGCCGGGCTGTATTGCTGGTAGCTGTCATATTGACTGTTACAGAAAAGATCTGTATTTAAGCCATAACACTGCACTGGGATCTCCCAGGCAGGATATTAATGCTAATTCATCTGCTCACCCCCTGCTGTGAGTGTTATTTGTTTAAATCTGTAGAATCCCACAGCGCATTTATATCCTCGCTAGAGTGAGCTCCGCTCCCTGTAATTATTTAACATTATATGCTGATATAAATTGTAACAGTTAAAGAATGGTAATGAGTAGCAAAAAAACACAAACTTAACCTTAGAAATGGCAGAGTCAGCTCTTAAAACAACAGCCAGCAACTTTCCCTGTTCCCTGCCTTTTCCCAAGTCCATATGCACAATATTGTGCATACATTAAGTGTGTGCGTGTGTGTTCATGCTCGCACTGGCAGCGGTGCCAGGCAGGGCTGTAATTATGCAGAATGCACTGTGAAACTTATGCACACTCTTAATTACATGCAGTGCCTACGTACAGCAAGTTTTATCTCTCTGCAGCTCAGCTCCTTGATGAGTTGCTCTGATATGTGATTGGAGTCGGGGCCACCACACTGGCGGAGGGAGCGGAGCCCCTGGATTCTGCTCCGGGGGAATCGTGTCCCAAGGTTAAGCTCAAAGCCATCGGGTGTCACTGTTGCTCTGTGCAGGCTCGGCTGGAGGTGGATTTGTCTGGCAGTTAAAACTGGACTTGGGAAGTAGTATTTTTGGCTATTAACATCCAAGGCATTTACACATAATTTATATATAAAGTGCATGTCCATACACACCGCTTGAGTGTGGGTGGAGTGAGCAGAGGTAGCTCTGTTGTGCGTGAGCTGATTTTTTTTTTCCGCAGTTTCTGTTGCCTGTAATAGCATTCGTGTCCCAAACTGCCATGCAGGATGGGCAGCTATTGCTGAATGGCTCTACATTTTGCTCTGGAAGTGACTGTGGTTCAGCAGCGCAGCTGACCTGATTTCTCTGTGTAATTTGCCTGTGGACATTAAGCCGGGAGCAAATTTTTGGATTTATGATGCAACAACTGTGGTGTAGGAGCAACAAAATTATATTCAGTTTAGGTTTTTGAAGAGCTTGGGAGCTACAGGGCTTAAAAGGTACCATAGACATTTTTAAACTGTAAGTATGTGTGTCAGAGCTCATTGAAAAATCAGGTTTGCATTCAAACAGTTCATCAATAGCATCAAAAAAAATTTACAACGACTTGAAACGGGGATGCCAGAGAAAAGCCATGTACATTTCAAAGAAAATGTGTTTTAAAAAGACTTTGTAGTCTGTGTCCCTTCTGATTTTGGGTAGGGAGTGGAAGCTGGAGTGCGAGGAGCTGAGCTTGTGCTTGATTTGCAGAGCAGCGTGATGGTCGGTTGGGCTGCGTTGGCAGCATGGACCTGTGCCAGACTTCACCACAATTCATACTGTGTCAGTTTAATAAATGCACTACTTAAATTATGAAATTACAAAAGAAAAAAGAGAATGCACTTATTCAGACTCTTAATACATTAAAAATAAGGCATTAAAACACTGCCTTTTTTTTTCCCTTCCAGAATCAATAATGAACAGGAAGGGTTGTAGACATTAACAGTCATGGACATTCAAGCTCTTATACATAAATTATCTTAGAAAAATGCACATAAGACTTGAATAATGTAAATACATTAATGCATTTAATAATTTAAACATTAAAGCGCATTCAGGAATTCGTGGCAGAAGCTGCTCAGAGATAAGGAACGGTCCTGGAAGTTGTGTGTCCCAGGATCGATGGCTGGTTTCTCCTTGAGAAAACTCTCAGGGGAAGTCGGGCTGTGCGACTGGAGTGACCGCCTGTCCTGAGAAATCCCAGGGCATTACCCGGCTCTGCTGCTTCCCACCTCCCGTTCTCTCTGCACCACGTGCATGAACACGTACATGTAGAATATCTCACGGGCCAGGGGGCAGTTGGACATTTGTTTTCTCCGTGTGGGCTGCACAGAAATTGGGTGAAACAGCTTCAGAGAGTGGAAGCTGGTAAGACTATCAGTTGGAGAGAGGGAGGCTTGGGGAAATAGTGCTCTCCAGGAATGCCTGGCTCTTTCTTGGAGCCCTGAAAGTCACAAGGTTGGCTCTGGTGTAGTGACAAATAAGGGGGTTTATTCTGGTTTTGCCCCTCTTTGGATTGAACCACCTTCATCACTGTTCCCACGCGAAAGTCCCCTCACACAAGGCGTTTTCCTGAGGATTTTGAGCTGTGTTGTTTTTGCTGATGTAATTAAATTTGAAAGGTGGTGTTTCCGCCCCTCATGCCATTTCTCCTCGCTGCACAGCCTTGCTTTCCTTGCCTCTCCTGCAGGCAGGTGCTTTGGAGGTCATTTGCACCCTACAGCCCCACTCGTGGAGTGGTATAAGGTATCCTGCTTAGGCCTAGGTACTGATGGAGCTAATGATGGAACTAATAAAAAAGAGCTTAGTCTGATCCCAAAGGGAGAAGAGTTGGGTTGGTTAATTAAAGGAGCCTGGCACAGGGCACCTAGTAATTATAGGTGCAAGAAGTCTGAATTTGAAGAGGATGGTGCAGCTGGAGAAGGATAGGGAGGCACCCAGAGCTCTGCAGGCTGTGGGCAAGAATGCAGCAGAACCAGATCTGGAAATCAGACTCTGGCAGAATTCCTTGGTGAATTCTTATTTATTCCATTTTTTAATGAGGACCTGAATCTCTCCTTATGCATTTCTGTTTTTGCATGCACATGGGTATGTACAATTCCAGTTACACCCTATGGCTGGGAGGGTGATTTTATTAAAGACCAGAAGATTGAGAGGCAGATGTTTCGAGAGACACAGGCCTTGCCCTATAGTAGTTTGGGATAATTAGTGCTGACTGCTGCACTGGTTGTATTATCGATGCTGGGTCGTTATCTTCAGCATCATCCCAACTCCCAGGAGTCTGGATCACTGTGGGGCAGAGCTGCTGGAGGCAGAGGGGCTGAGGCCACCAGGACCTGCTGGGAAAATGCTCCTGAACTCTTCTGTAGGTGTGGGGAACAATACTGTGTCACCACATTGTCGTCACCAGTGCCATGTCTCTTCATAGTGAAGTTCCTTAAAGCAGTATTTCTCAAACTTAGGTTAGAACCCCAGAGGGGTGCAGAAGGCTTCAAAGGAAGTCACAAAGTCACTCGCCAGTAAACAGCTTTCTACCTTTAATTGCTCTAAGGAGCTCTGTTCCTCCTGGTTTGAAGAGGTAGCATTTATTCCAGTAACTCTCATTTTCCTTGAGGAACTTGCTGCTACCTCAGCTGAGGAATGTGGGATGAGCCACCACAACAGATGAGTGGAAAAGGGAGTCAAGCTTGCAGAAAGTTTGAGAAGCAGTGCTTTAGCAAATTTTATTTTCCAGGGACAAGCTCTGCAAATATTGCCCCAAATGGATTTATTAACTTCACCTGATGGAAGATAGAGACAGTTATTTTGTCCTCAGTGGATTTCTCACTAGACCCCAGCTGGGGAAGGTATGACTTGCTGTGCAAAACATATCATTAGTTTTAGTGCTCAGGACTAAACAATCAGATGAGAAAACTGTAGGTCTCGTTCTGCCCTTAGTGCTGGAGTGCTGTATGGGTGGATCACACCAGAAAATGAAATGTTGGTTTTAAGGATTCTAGGTCAAAAGATGAAAAGCACCAGTGTTGTTTAGCTATTGGAAAAGATGGTCCACTGAAGAAAATTGCTCAGAGAATATGACTTGTGTGCTGACCATGTGTGTGTGCTCCTTGGCTGTCCTGAGTGTAAAACACACAGCTCTTACCTTGAGACACCTTTTTCTAGCGGTTGTGATGACCAGAGGAATTCTCATGGTAGTTTTTTCCAGTTCAGGTGAGTTTATAGCTCTGATCCCTCCCTTTTCCCACCTGGAGCAGGCAGTGCCCCCGTGCACAGGGAATAAATCCCGAGCCTCCCACACCTGGAAGGGCGCAGCGTCGCTGGTGGTAGGAAGGGGTGTGTCTGTGGGAAGCTCCTGCAGGGGATTTTTCATAATCCAGGGCCTGTTGAGGAGAGGACTGGAGGGATGGGATGCTCTGGACGTGGCCTGCAGGGAAAACAGAGGAGTGGGTGGGGATCTCCCGGGGCTCCCATGGCTTAACGGCCACGTTTAGCTGGATTGAGGAGGCAGAAGCATTTATGGTAAATTCTGGTGCTGTGTCACAGCCTGCTTTCTGCTTTTCTGGCTTTGTCTCCATGGGGGTATTCCAGACATTATTCCTTTTCACAGCCTGAACTTAGAGGATTATGTGGGACGGAGATGTGAGAGGGAAGAGGATCTTGACGCCACTCCACCTTTTTATCTCTGTAACTCCATGTACATCTCTCTCCCTGCTCTCACAGGGGCCAAGCCTTCCAAAACCCTGCTTGGAAATTGCTGATTCAAGCAGGGAGCAACTTCAGGGCTCCTTACAGATTAAATGTCTCCTGTGTGCTCCCCTGGCACCGGGATTTCCTCTCTGATTTATCCTGCTCAGGTCTGCTCACGTCCCTTGACTAAACTGGGCATGGTGTGGTGGGGTGAGGGTCACTTTATAGATGCCATATAAGTTTCTGCAGGCATGGTGGGAGAGTAGGACATCTGAAGCAGCATATCCTGCTGGGAAGAGGAGGAAGAAAAGGATAGTCTGGCTCTTCTTTTCACAGCCTCTTGTGGTGGGATGAAGGTTTTGACAGCCTAATTCAGCATTTAGAGAAAGAACCAAGCAGAAAGATTCCCCCTCACCCACTCCTTGCAGCCCAGCTGTGACAAACTGACAGATAATTAACAAATCAAGACCTCCTATTAGCCTTGTCCCTGATGCATTAAACAGCTCCTATGTTGCATGTGTCCTTTAGCAAATGCCTGTGCTTTCTGGCTGCACAGTGAGGTGGGTACATCCCTTCCAGAAAGGCAAAGGGATCTCTAAGGTGTCAATGCACGAATATTCCCAGGAATAGAAGAAGTTGTCTCTGAAAGGAAATGGTGTGAGAGCCATACCACGACCGAATGGAAGCTCCTCCAGTGGAACAGTGAGTGTATGGAGGAGCTTCTGGGAATATAGGATTGAGAGGGATATATGGAAATATTACTGAATGCCTCTTGTTTTTACAGAAAGTGGCATGAGTGGAAGCAGCAGTGGGCAGGGCAGTTTTTTGACTGGGACTAACCAAGCCTGGGAACATGACATACCAGGAAATGTGGTTTGTGGTAGAAGCAGACCTTAATATTGTGTTGTGGGCACTGCACTGGTGCCTGTTCCTCTCTGTCCTCAAGTTGTTGGAGCTGGGTGGGTAAGCTCCAAATGAGCTGCTTCTCTTTAGCTCCACTCTCTTGGAGAAGAACCAGGAGGAGTGTCGATACCCTTCTAGTTCAAGATGTTAGAGACACAAGGCCTTGGTTCAGCTGAACACATGTTACAGGAGAGAGAGATACCTAATTGCATCAAAGCCACTCTTAAGTTCATGTATGTGGAGCCCATCAAGCTGAAAGCATCCAGACAGCATCTGCTGTTATCAAATCACTCTTGAGTCGAGCTAATTAATATAGAGCTTCATTTTTCTGAACCATTGTTTGGCAGGAATTCGAAACAGGTCTAACCCAATTTCTGTGTGTTTATGAGCCTTTATTATATCAAAAGTACTTTTCTGTAAATGTACAGGGCAGTGTTAAATGAATTGATCCGCACTGTATCACTGGAGATGCACTGTGGGCTTCCTAATGATTCCTCTTTTAGCTTTTTCCAGATATACCCCAGAAAGCTTTGTCCCTTATCGTGTCATCTTCCTTCTCTCTTTTCCTTTCTATCTCACTCTCAAGAAAGTAAATGTCCTTGTATTTCTTTCTTTCATATCCTCCTCCTCCACTCTATTGGGATTTTTGTATTATTAAAACATTTACACATTTGCTGCCACATGCAAATGCAGAATAATAAACCAGGACTCTTTATACTCCAGACATGAGCAGGAGGTCTCTCACCACTGATTCTTACCCCGTGCTCATCCCTGTTGGTTACAGGGGATGGAGAGGAGGGGAATCTAAACGTTGCTGTGTTGAATCTGTTCGATAGCAGAATTTTTTTTGCTTAATTTTTTTATTTTAAACACTTTATATCTCAGCGTGCAAATTCCAGGTGTGACATTCCTCTTTCATAATTTGCTACATACCAAGCACAAGAGTTTAAGAGATGTAGAAATTGCTCCCTGAAGACAAGTTGCAGTCCTTGGCATCTGAAAGCTAATTCATGAATATTCTCTGCAGAAGGGGAATACCACACATAGGGCCAGTTCAGATCATGTGAGTGTGAGTAGCAGCCCAGTGAAACAGAAAAGTCGGGAAATAACTCTTTTTCTGGTACCCAGTACAGTCCAAGCTGTTCATATGATATTCTTAAGTCTTAAATTTGTTTCTGAGCAGTGGATTCATATTACAAAAAAAAAAAAAAAGGAAGTTAAGGGTTAGCATTAAGTAAAAATCCTGACAGTGATCTGCCATGAAATTTTCTCCCTGGAGATGTAGTAAAGACTTTTGAACCTTTAAAAACAGATGGAAAAATACAAAATAAAGCTTATTTTTCTCTATAGTTCAAGGAAGTTTACTTCTTTTAACTCATCTGGGAATGGAATTTAAATGCATTTTATGTTGCATTTACTGCAGTCTATTCTGAATGTGTGCATTCAACCCTCTGGGTACAGGCTGAGAGCAGCATGAGGAGTGGGGACTGGGGGCAAATGTAACCTAAAAACAAACCAGGAGGAAAGGTTCTAGTAGATGTTCTCAAAATTATGAAGTATTATTGTCTCCTGTTCTGTGCTCTTAGACAGATTGTTACTCAAACAGAAGTTTGCTCTCCTGTTCATTGACAGGAATCTCTCCCGATTCCTGTTTTAATAAATTTAAGTGAATTTAATGCTGACAGAAAGCAGCAGAGTCACAGCATTCAGAAGGACAGAGCAGGGACATTGTGCTGGGTGCTTTTTCTGTAAGTCTTGTCATCAGACCTAATCTGAGGGTCCTACTGCTGAGGGTTGGACTGATCTCATTATTTATTCAGTTCCCATCTTTTCTGAGCCAGGGTGTGCAGTGGGTCCTTGTCTTTCCAGCAACCATCTCACCAACGTGGCTCCTTTCCCAGCCAAGGGACACATGAGGCCATGGCTTTGAGAGAATTTCTGGTAAATCCAGATACCCTGATGTGCAGAAATAATTCAAACAGCATTTCTGCCCACGTCATGGTGAGTACAGGATGAATGTGTCACATCAAAGAATATCTTCATGAGCTTCCCAGCATTTCCTGCATGTGCAGTTGGTGCTGTAGTTGCTACTGCAGAAGGAAGTTTTGCCATTCTAGCAAGAAACACTCTTTGTGTCTTTCAACAACAACAACAACAAAGTCAAGCTTTTGGTCCAAGAATCCAAAAGGCCAGGAAATGCATCTCTAGGTCTCCTCATCAATTTGGGACCTAATGAAATATAGAAAATACTCAATAAAAGCACCTTTATTACTTTAAATGTTTAAATGTGGAGTTTTTAGCCATCAGGTTAATGTTTTTGTATCTTTTTTTGATTTGATTGTGAGCACTTTTCCAGGTATCTCTGCCACTTGAGCACTAATTGGATTTCCCCAGATAAACGGTGCGAGCTGCAGCCCTTACATCACTGTGGTTTTACTTCATCATCATTTTATTTGTTTTTACTGTAAAGGTTAATAAATCTTGGTGTGTTTAGAGTATGAAACAAGGCAGGCAGGCCAAGAGCTGCAACGTGGAGGGGTGAAGTTTTATATGCTGCTTTCTCAAGTCAGAGGGGTGGGAGGAGGAACAGGGTGCCCTTGGTGGTGGTTCTAATGGGCTGCTGGGTGTGTTAGTCAGCCAAGGAGTGATCCATAATCCTTAAGATAAAAAGCGTTGATCTCCCCTCTAGTTCTCAGACAGAGCTGCAAGGCATTGGAATTGGGTTACCATTGATTTAAGGTGGGGAGAAAACCACCTTAGAGTGGGGCTGCTTAAAAAGGGATATGCAGCATTTATTTAGCTTTATTTAATTTTTTTTTAAAGAATATTGGAAGCCTTTCAGTGCAGGTGCACATGAGTTCCCTCTGTATTCTCAAGGAAGTTAATACAGAACTTGCCAGTATTTTAGAAAAGAACCTGCCGAATGGCAGATTTTAATCAAAATTTAGGCTGCAGATAAATTTGTGTGAGAATTTCTCAAGGCCCCATTTTTTTGCTGTCTCATTCACTTGCTCAGGAAAGTGTGTATTTTTTATCTTTCTCACGGTTTCCTGGAAAGGTGAGCTCGACTTCCTCCCACAGCAGAGGTAACCCTCAGTTTGCAGCCACGAAGGCAGCGTGGAAGCCCTTTCTGGCCTAGCAGGATTGATTCCAGTGCATCTCAAACACCCCAATTTTGGACCTTGTGGCTTAATAGGAATTGATTGACCAGCCTGTACTTGGGCCAAAGCAGCATTAAAGACTGAATCTACTTTTTTTTTTTCCTGTTACAAAGATATAAAAATGCTTTGTAGCTCCTCTGGATCAGGTGCAGACTCCTGAGAAAACTGAATTACAGCCTCAGGTTTCCAGTCGTGCCAGCTCTCGGCAGCAGCCGTGGCCATTCTTCCCTTGGTGTTAATTCCCTGCTGTGGACCCAGATTTCAGAGAGATTGTTGATGCTTTCTGCAGCATTTGTCAAGGAAATGGCTGCTTTCTTTTTTTTTCCCCGAAGTGAGTAATTGTTTATTAATTTTTCAGCACGTAAAGAGTATAATTATAATAGTCCCTGACATGTGCTGGCTGTGCCAAGGTTTAAGGAAAATAAAAAAACAGCAGAAGTGCCGTTTTGAACCATCTCTGGTTTTTTTAGACCTTCCTACTTCGGACCTAAATTTCTGTGTAGGAATTAGGGAGAAGCGCCCTGGTGTCAGTTTAATTCTCTGTAGAACTAATTCTCTTGGACGTCGTAACTCGGTTTAGGGTGGTGGCATCTTACTCAAGTGTTTCAAGGGAGAGGAGGAGGTGATGAGTACACGGGATTTTTTTGGGGCATGCAGTGCTGTGCTGGTTGAGCAGCATCCTGAATTTGTCCTGACACCCCTATGCTTTGTTCCTGTAAGTAGTGACCGTAACATCCATGAAAAGCACCAAACTGACCACAGGGGAAAATGAATTGGCCCCGTTGTTTGCAGGGTATTTATTGATGGCCTGGGCAGCTACTGTGGAAACGTTCCTCGTGTTTGTTGTTTTACTGTTTCTCTCCTGTTACAGAGGAAGCATCCTGAGAGTTGACAGGGAAGCTGAGTTGCTTTTGAGGCTGGGCATGCAAGTTCCTCCCTCTGAGGGGGGAATTGTGTGGTGTGAGCTCCTTTCTGCTGAGAACTGGACAAAGGCAAGGGGCGCAGCTGCTTTCGGATCTATAAAATTATTCCACTTGCAGTCCCCACAGACGAGGCAGCTCTGACCAATCAGGTTTCTTGCCCCTTACTTCGTTTTTCCCTTAATGGGGCAATTAACAGCAGGAACAAAGTGCATGGTCTGCTCAGCCTTTATTATTATTTGTGTTGTAATAAATGTCGAGGAGGCTGATGGCAGACCAGCAGCAGGCACTGTGCAAATGCAGAGTAAAAGGACCAGTCTGGTCCCAAAGAGCTCTAAGTAAAATACTAAATTTGCAAAAAGGTCTTCCAGTGTTTTAAGTTCTTCTGCTTTTGCTATTTCTTCCCAACTGCTGTGGTTTGCATGATTTATTGTGCATCTGTCACAATTTCCAGCTTCTTTCGTGTTTCCAACAAGAAACCTTTTGTTTCTTAGAATCTGGTGATCCAAATAGTTTCCTCCAGTATCTCCTTATTTACTCTGTCATAAAACCATTGTAGCCCCGTGACTTCACCCCTAATTTTTGGGGGGTTTATTGCTGAGAGGAAAACACTCATTTTCTAATCCACATTTCCCATGGGTTAAAAATTCTGTGAAATGGGGTTCTCGAAATCGCAGGTTCACGGAATGAACTCACTGGGTTTGCTTGTCCATTTGAGTCTTTTCAGTCTCAAACATCTTTATAGCATCTTCCACAGATGGGTTCTGCTTTTTGTCCCCTTGCACTAAATTTAAACCTTTGTATCATAGGTATTTTCCAATCCCTTGACTGTGGAATTAGAGGAATCTAGGTGTGAACAGTGATCCTGTTGTGGTGCATCTCTGATTGATTCAGCCTTCTGCAGTCTCCCATTCAGTAGTGATTTTAAGTACTGAGGCACAGTTGTTAGGTGTGACATGGACTTCCTACCCTTACCTCATCCTCCAGCTCCCTGGCGTGTGAATGAACCCCCAGCAGTCCTTGCCTGCCCTGTAGCTAAAAGAATGAAAATGTAATAAATTACAGCTTTGTTGTTTTTTACATTCTACACATGTGAAGGTAGTGGGGTAGAAGGGATTTCTTTTGAGAGCTGCTGTATCTGAGCTCTGCAGTGATGGTGACATGGAGAGAGGAGGGAGAAAGGTGAGGCTGGAGGTGCTGCTCCCCTGGCAGCTGGATCATGCCTTTGTGGAGCTGTGGAGCCAGGCACTGATGTGAGTTCTGCTGTAGTGAGCATCTTGGACACTGAGTCATGACATTCCTGGGGGGTGATTCAGCTCAGCAGCTCGACACTTGCGTTAATTTTACAGCACAGAGCCCCAGTGACATCCCTGAGCTCCCTCCTGCGAGAAGGGAGAAGCAAGATGTGTAAATTGGGTCACGAAAAGTTACAAAAATCAGGTTCTCTTTACGAAGTTTTGAGCTTTGACCTTCCCTCTGGCGTCTTTCTTGGATCCTGTGGAATCAGTTTGGTCATGGCATGTTGGCTTCACCCACCTGGGGCCCAGATTCCTTACCTAGAGCAGGAGAGCTGACCTGCTGGTCCATGGATTATCCACAGGGATCTCCCCCGCCTTCAGCACAGAGGTTATTGCCATTTTTGTGTAAAAGGAACTTCAAATAATTTGCTGCCAGTCGGATTGCAGGAGTTATCCCCCCACACCCCCACCCTGCTCATCCTGCTGCAATTCCTTCTTTGGTGGTACCGGGACTGCAACTTCAGTTTAGGCAGTAGTGCAAAAAGGAGATTTTTAAATTTTATTTTCCCTCTGAAAGTGAGATGATTTCTCTTCAATAAAAAGTTAAAATGTTTGAACTCTAGAAAAAAGGTTCGTGCTGCTCACTGGTTAAATTTATTACGGCTGCATTATCAGTTTAATACATTTAGTTTGCTCTTCTGCTCATATTTCTTATAAGACGTTTTTCCAGCATTTATCACTTCCCCCTAACAGTTTTTATTGTGTTAAACCTGATGTTATGAAGTCTCATTTGGAGGTGTATTTCTTTCTGAAATATAAAAATACATAGCTAGCACATTTCCTCTGCAAATAAAAATAGTTGTTTTACATTTCTTTTAATGAATGTGTGAAAGTTTCTGGTTCTTTTTAGTTTTGTGCGTGTAAGTTTAACTTGAACATTATTCCTCTTGAAAAGACAGGAATTTTGTCAAGATGTGTTTTCAATGGAATTATAAAAAACTGGAGATGACAGAGATATTTCACTTTGAAAGGTGACTACTACACAGACGAAGTTGCTACTTTTCATAAGGGCTTTTACTCCATATATCAATGTGTTTTAAGAGAGACTTGGGTCAATAATACCATGCTTTAGAATTCCCTAAATACATATTTACACAATAGACCTTAAAATATATTAGTCTATCATGTCAGCTCCTGTACACTTCTATCCGGGATGTTTTATGCCCTTAACATATGATACAATAAAACTTTATTTTATATAGCATTTTTCATACAAATGGTATCCTGCAACGCGTTGTGGGGTTAAACAAGACTTTCACAAGGTTAAAATTAAAAAAAGCTGAAGGGTGCAGGAAAAGTCAGGGCTTTGCATAGGACAGATGTGTTCAACCGAACAAAGGGAATGTGAATGGGGAATCCAGCGAGCTGGAAGTGCGGTTGGAGCTGCAGACCAGGATCCCTGGAAATGGTGAGGTTATGTGAGGAAAGGCTGCTTCTGTGTGAATGAAGGAGGTGGAGAGGTCACACCCTCGGGAGCAGCTGGAGGAAGTGTGGAGTGGCTCTGGAACAAAGAAGTTGGGAACAGGGACTATGTGCCGTCACTTCTTTGTAGTGGGAATAGAAGAAATGAGGGGAAAATATGTTGAAGGGGAAGGAGGCAGCGGTGCTCCAGCTGAGCCGGCGGGTGGGATGGATGGGATTAGGATGGCAGTACACCGGGAATCTCAGCTGCTCCAGCGCTGCTCGCTCCAGCCTGGCCCCGGCGCTCCGCAGGCACAACACGCTGACAGCTCAGATGGGTTTTTTTTTTTCTTGGCTTTTATAATTTTTTTTTTTAAATTTTTTTTTTTGGTCACCCTATTCATGTAAATTAAGTGAGGCTTTTTTGTATGTGATAATTATAGATAAATGTATTTAAAGTAGATTTGGATTTTGTAGTCCTCAGGAAAAAGAGGAAGAGCAATTTTTTTCCCCCCCGTCCCTGTCATGTGTTCGTTTTAATGAGCAATTTTAAAAAATTGAAAATAAAAGAGGAAAATGAATAGGTGTTGAACCAGCCTGTGATATGTAAATGCCAACTAGTAATTACCTAAAACCTCAATTTTCTTTCTGTTTCATCTTGCAAAAACATTTCATTTCCACTGAGTGAAAACACTTAATTTGGGGGCTCTGACGGCGGGCGCGGGGCGGCGCCGCCGCCGCCAGGGGGCGCGCGGGCTCCGCGAGCGGCCCGGCCCGGGGGAGCCCCGCGGGAGCGCTGAGGGAGCGCTGAGGGAGCGCTGAGGGAACGCGGGGTTCGCCCTCACAGAATCCACGCAACCGCGGTAAAAAACACCTCTGAGATCACCCGAGGCCGACCCCATCACCCAGCACCGCCTCGTCAACCAGACCGCTGCACTTGAGTCTTCCCTTAAGCACCTCCAGGGATGGCGACTCCACCGCCGCCCTGCGCAGCCCGTCCCAATGTCTCGTCCCCCTCTCTGTGGGGAAATTCGCCCTAATGTCCAACCTGAATCTCCCCTGGCGCAGATTAAGACTACCTCCCCTTGTCCTATTGCTTGTTCCCTGGGAGGAGAGCCTGAATCCCACCTGGCTACAACCTCCTTTCGGGTAGTTTGGAGTGATAAGGTCCCCCCTGAGCCTCCTTTTCTGAGCAGGACCCGTGACAGGGACACAGCTGGGAACAGCTCCCTCACCCTTCGTGTGGGTGGCTGAGTTCCGTGTCATCCGGACTCTGAGTTCCCAGCACCCCTTTTTATCTTTACCGGTTTTTATCTTCTTGTTGTTGTTATTTGGTGTTTTGGGTTTTTTGTTTGTTTGTTTGTTTGGGTTTTTTTGTTGTTTTGTTTTGTTTTGGCTGCTACTCGGTGTTCTCTTAGTTCCAGGTTCTTAATCTCAGATATGGTTCATAGCCCATTTCTTCCTCGCCTTTGTTCCTGTGAATCTTGCTCTCCTGCCTTCCGTGAATCTTGCTTTAAATTGTATTCCCCCCCCCCCCTTTCTGTTTTACACGAGGGCTTTGCTGTTGTCGTTACTGCATTTTTAAACTTTTCTCCTTCCAACTTTGAGATCCACCAAACTTTGTAGATTTCTAGGTTATCTCTCAACCAAAATAATTCCTGGGGTTCTACATGTTTTCCTATAAATCTCAGTGAAATCACAGGAGCTTTAAAGCGTTCCCCCTCCCCTGACTGACCTGCAGATAATGGCCAGTCTTCGCGAGCGAAGATTTGGGAAAGGTCATTAACCCTTCCAGCCTGCGCAGTGGATTTTTAGGTGAGACACAGCGTGCGCTGAACTGAGCCCACCCTTTAGTCCTGAGGTTCGAAAAGCTTGGACGAATTTCGCACGGAATCCACCTGCCCAGGGGGCCGGGAATCGAACCCGGGTCGCAGCGGTGAGAGTCAGACACTCTAACCACTAGACCACCAGTATGACCTGCAGATAATTCCTTTACAAATAACAAGCGCTTTCTGTGAAACACGAATTTCGCAGGAATTTTGGGGCGCAGGTGGCCGAGCTGGGACAAGGCTTGTCCTGGAGGTGGAGGCTGGAGCGGTGTCCCAGGACCGGCTGGGCGGGAGCGCTGCCGGGATGCGGGAGCAGTGCCTCCTTAGTGAGATATATGGCTTCATAATTAGCCCCTTGCATTTTTTCCGAGTGCTGGCATCAGCGTTCTATGATGTGTTTCCCTGATTAACAGCTGCTTTGCAACTATTTCCGTGTGCCACCGATAACCATATTTGTCAAGTTAGTTCTGGCAGGGCACTGATTTCTTACTAAAATGCTGCGTTTCTGCTGGAAGGGGTTTTCTTGTTCACCACCGTGCCAGGCTTTTAAGTCAGCCCTTGTTAAAACGTAAGTTGGCTTTAGCCTGATGCTTGTTAACAGGATTCTGGGTATCTCCTTTAGAGTAGGAGTGCAGAAACCTTTCACAGACAATTTAATCTTCCGAGCCTTGCAAACATACAGCCGTACACTGAGGGGGTGTTGCTGTAGGCTAATATATTGATCAGTTCCATTTGCCCTATAGCCGTGGCCTTCTGCTCTGGCTGAAATAGGTTGAGTGTTTGTTGATACTGCCATATTATTATTTTTTAATACACTGGAAAAAAATTAATTCCAACTTCTTTTACATACGTCATGTATATTGCCAGTGTTGATTGCTTCCGCACATGTAATGTAAACTGTCTGTGCATAGTTCATGGCCTGGGCCGCCTCTGCTTAATGAAAAGAAGTGTTGCATTTAAACAGATACAGATCCACTCAGAAAGACAAAATACCATCCCTTGCAACGTATAATTCAGACCCAACCTTTACATCACAGGTCATCTCAAAGTCTCAGTCTATCAACAAATGCTGTTTAGTAATAACCTACAGAGGGTTCCCAGTATTAGGGAATCTATTAGAGCTCCTACGGGCTGCACTCCTGGTGGGTTTAGAGTCTGTTTTCCACGTGGAACTCTCTGAGCAAATCCTCTGGAACTTTTGTTGATGATGATTTTCTTTTACATTTCTGTTAATTGGGTTTGGTTGTTTGGTTTTTGTCTGATGATTTTCTTTTACATTTCTGTTAATTAATTGGGTTCGGTTGTTTGGGTTTTGTTTGTTGGCTTTTTTTTTTTTTTGAGATGGTAGAAAATAGGCATTTGCCACAGTATTTTGAATTTCATGGTTTATTTTTCTAATGCTAATAACTGATAAAGTCATTTAGATTGCTTTATTGGAAACCCTGCAGCTTTGAGCACAATAAGAAATAAGGCTGTCTTTATCTTCCCCATTAACACAAAAGGGAGGGAAATTAGGAATGAGGGACCTTGGCTGTAACGTCCAAGTGCTGTGCTTTGGCCCAGAATTTTGCCAGCCTGCTGCACTCCCACAACATCTGCAATAAAGTTCCTGTCTCCGTTTTATATCTTTGACATTGAAGCAGAATATTTGGCCTGAATTTATGTAATTTGGCCAGTTGCAAATATAATCTATGAACAGTGACATTCATCTTTTAATTGGAAAATCAAACTGCAGGACAAGACCTGCTGCAGGATTCCACCCGTCTCCACTCAGTCAGAAAGATGCCTTTGTGGATCCTGTCACTGCAGGAGAGGTGGTGGTGGGAAAGCAAGTTTATGGGATTGACTGGCTTTTAAAAACCAAATACAAACTGTCTTTCTTTAATAGAAATATGTACCTGACCCACCAGACCCTGCCAATGTGCTGGGTGGTGCGTGCTGGCAATCCAAGCCTCAGAGCAGTGATACAATGCTCATTATTTGGCAGTGTCCTAATACCATAAAAATTTGGAGAAGTGTTACAAATGCTACAGAAATAGTATGGAACAATGTTAGCAGCTGAGTCAGAGTGCTATTTGCCACATGATTTTTTTGGCTATACACAGGACTGCAAGTCTTCTCATCTTCCTCCTCCTTTTTCTGTTGTTTAAATTATGGACTGCAGTTGCCCTTGTTTGTGCAAAGAAAATGATCCATAGAAGGTAGGGAAGTTCTTGTGTGTGTTTGTTGAAAATATTGGCATTTTGACATGGCCAAAATTGCTTTGTAAGTTGCTCGTGTATACAAGATGGATTATAAATATGAGGATGTTTCAGCTCAGCCTATAGGAGGAATGTTCAGAGGCAAATGCAAACACAAATATGAGAAACATGGGATTACTGGGAGGCGGAATACATGTCCAGGATTCTTTTTTGTGGAGTTTGTTGTTGCTTGTAATTTTATTTTGTTTTAAGATTAAAAAGGTTGTGAATAATGGAGGAAGTGGTGCAGGAGAGAGATAAAATAGAAGTTTATTTTGGAGCAAAATTTACTACTGAAATGTTTACATTTTTACAAGGCAAAAATAAGTTTTAATAAAGGGTTAGAATCAATGAAATGCTCACACGGTTGTGACTGAAACAGCATAATGAAAAATACTGCTTTTTTCTTACAGGTTTTTTTTTTTTTAATGCTTAAAAATTGATAATTAAATATAAGAGCTTGCAGAACTGCAGGTCTGCAGGCCGTTCGTGTCTCTGGCTCACTCAGCGTGGGGGGGAGTGTTGAGGAGTTTCTGGAGACACAAGTTATTATTGTTAGATGGGAAGTGGTGTTGATACGTTCACATGTTTGCCGGTCTGCTCGTTTGGGCATCTTTCTTATTCAGCATATTATCTTAAGGTTATTAGTTTGGGTGCTTTACATTTCTGCATCTGGCACAGCAGTATCAGCACGGTTTAAATCTGTGATTTGCCTGTCACCTGCATTTCAGCTGGAGACAGATCAAGTGCACATAAATGAAGCCCAAGTGTACTTTATGTGGGGTGTTTTGCTCTAGTATTTTATGGTTCAAAATTGCCGAATGTAAACTTAAGGGAAAAAAAATGCAGGAAAACAAGAAAAGGGAAAAGAATTAAAACCACCCCGTTCGTTTCTTCCTCCCAACTTGGAAGTGTGCTGGGACTTTGTCAAATTCCCGTTAAAATAAATCTGTCAATTCCATCTCTCTCCCAAATTCATTTATCATGCTTTTTTAAAAGGTGTTTTCTGCTTTACCTGATGTTTAAATTGGATTCGCTCGTTTATGCTGTTCTTTGCTGTATCCCCCATGTTTTTCTTAAATGAATTAGTAATGACAGCGTACTCCATCATACCCTCTCTACAGCCACTTTAAGGGAAGCCTGGTGATCTAAACCTTTTAACCTATTAAAGATGATTTTCCCCAATTGAATCAGACCCACCACAGGTGTAATAACTAATCATTTAAACTACACCTGCTATTATGTATTTTTAAGCCATTATGCATGTTGGATAGATGATAATTCATGTTTATTGCATTGTCCAATGGATCCGTTTTGCCTACACTAGCCTGATTAATGTATTTAAAGAAATAAGAGATGCAATTTAAAAGAAAAAAAACATTGATGGAATGCACTGAGGAGTACATTGAAAGTGCCATTAAACCCATCAGAACTTTGCTCTCTGACCAGAAATGCATATTCGAAGCGTTTGATTCAAACACAAAGTGAAACTTAGTGATTTCAGGAGTGATGCTGTATTTTCCTTTCTTCTGCTGCCGTGAAAGTTTTGCAAACCTTTTTGGAACTGAATTCCAGAAACCGTGTTTTAAGATAAACTCTTCAAGACCTGCCTGACGTAGGTCTAGCGTATTAGGATGGTTATTTTCAGCTCTAGAGGAGGGAAGTTATGCCTTCCACTAGTTCACATGGATGTGTCCATCACCTGAGTGCTGTTAACACATTATTCCTCCCGATACCACAATTGGAACAGATGTCTTTATATAAAAGTAGAATGAATCACCGGTGCAGCAACATGTAATAACATGTGTAACAGTATAGCAGAGTGTGCAGAAAGTGGAACTACCATTTGAAGAAAAAAACCAAATACCTTTCACTGGCACTAAGTGGAAATGTAAAACTATGCCATTGCTGATGATGCCACTGGGTATTACCCCACACTTTACCCTTTGTTTGACTAAGTGCTCTGTTTCAGGTTCTCTGTCATCTTAAAGAAGGATGTGTAGAAGGCCATTTGTAGACAAAAGTACTCTGTGGGTTTTGCTGGTGTGGAACTTTAATTACTCATCTACCCATTTATGTCACTAAAAGTGACTTTTTTTGATATTATTCTTACGGGATCCAAAAGATGTGAAGTTGCTTCTTTTCAAGCTGAGGTTTATTTATTGATTTCAGTAAATTAGAATGGTGGCAGAAAAGGCCTTTATCTCTTAGAATTTCCAGGGAGCTTTAAGTCAGATAGAAAGGAAGCATTCTTACAGTAAGCCAGCTCTTACTTCTTCACATGCATTGACTCAGGGTTGCCCTTAACTGTAGTAGCCAACCTAGGTAAGAAGATCACAATATAAATGACAGAAACCCCTGAGAATCTCAATGGAGATTTTTGTGCAGGTTGAGCTGCTCCAAGAGTAATTCAACAAGAACTTCTAGGTTGAAACACCATAATTGTGCTGCCTGATTAGATTTGAGCCACAGGCTCTGATACTCTTTGAACCAGTTCTGAAAGTTGGGTCGGTGTTGGCTCCAGCCCCTCTCCACGTGGTGGGTGCGATGCCTTGCCTTGCTTACAGAATGCACAATGTATAACAGGGCTTTGACCATTCCTAACTTGGGTCTGTTCTCTCTTCTTTCTCTCCAATCCTCCTGCCCTCCTCAGATTGTGACAGCAGTGAAGTTTTTACAGAATCCACGGGTCCGCCAAAGTCCTCTTGCAACCAGAAGAGCATTCCTGAAGAAGAAAGGTATGGACTCTTTAGTTTGTGATCTCAGTGATAGTGAGGGACCTTGAGTTAGTGTAAAGCCAAAATGTATTGCTATGGAAAACTAGATGTTAAGGACAAAGCAAGTGATCTGCCTCAAAAGAAGATTTGAAATTTTTAAGTATCAGTCTCTTCCCAACTGACTAGAGCAATATTGGCACCAGATGTGGAATTGTGGAATACAAAAGACACATGGGAAGTTTTTGGGTTAACTGTTATCATATCTTTTCTGCAGTGAGGACAGTTCAAAGCTGTGGACTAGTTGGTCAGTTCTAGCCTTACTGACACTGGCCAACGTCTGGGTGAAAAGGTCAAACGTTTCTGAAGAGAGGGAGAACAGTGAAGGGCAAAGGACTTGGTGAAAGTAAACAAGGTCAGGTTAAGGTCAAGCTTGGGGTCAGCCTGACTTTCAGGCTGAAATGGTAAACCACTGACTGAGTTTAGCCCTTTTCTATAGCACGGATAGAACAGATCCTGACAAATCCTATATTGTCTTAGACAGATGGAACATACTTCAGCCATTGCCTACTGAGCACTTATTTTACTTTCTGACTCATAGTGGAACTATCTTTTGTTCCTTTTTTATTTCTGAAGTTTTTGTTCCACAACTTGCAGTGCATTTCAGGTGAAGTTTGCTCCATATTTTGCTACCCTCCTGGGACCATACTGCTTAGATCCTTACCACAAGATGTAAATAATAAGGACAGTTTTAACTTGGAGTTAATTACATGCACTGTGGAGCACTTTAAGTGTTGAAATGATACTGAAAATACAAACTCCAGACTTCAGAGGGGAGCGACCCACTTATACATTGAGGTCACAAGTACTTCAGGGTACATCAAATTCTAGAGCTAAAGATCTTGAGCTTTGAATAGTAGAGAAGCCTATGAAATATATATTTTTCTGTTTGGGGTTATGAACTGTTTATTGAGACGCCTGAGACCTGATGTCATGAGATGGAGGGCTCAAGGGTATGCACGGCTTTGCTCATCCTGAATAGCAAAGGACCTAGAAGGGAATGGCAGCCTTGTGTTTTGGCAATGATGTCATGACAAGTAGTTCACATCATCTGGAGTGTGATCCTCTCACTGCTTGTCCTCGTGCCAATTAACAGGACATTCCAATCACATAGGTATGCTGCCTGCCCTGCCCTGCCATCAGGACGACATTAAAATTTGGAGCCTGTTGGTCGCTGTGCTCCATGAGTTTTTCCTTGAAATATGTGGACCTACGGGGAGTAATTAATCATAAAAGCTTGGGGATTTCAACTCTATCATCGAAGCAATGAAGCAAGGGAAAGCTGAGCCTAAAAGCTGTGCTGATTACCCGGGGTAACCTGATACAAAATCTATTGTTGCCGAGAGATCCTTAGCCCCCAGTATATCGTGCAATATTATAACTGCCTGATCTTCTTCTGTGCTGACAATGACCAGTTATTCCTCATTTTCTCTCTCAACACAGCTGGGTTAGAATTTCATTTGCAGAAGGTATTTAGAGCAATTTAGAGACAAATGTCTCTGGTGTTTGCTCTGCACTTCCCCACCGCAGGCTTTGCTGAACAGTTTTTAGTATCAGGAGCTCCATCTAATCTGTTTAATTTTAATAAATCCCTGACTGGGAGAAGAGGAAGGGTGGGGAGATGGAGGCGCAGAGAAACTGTGGCCCGACTAATACTTCTTATGAATTACTTGGCTAATAATTACTAAAGAGCTGAAATGGTTTGGTAGAGCTGTTTGTTTGTTTCTGTTTGTTAATTAGCCCTCCTTCCCTTTGTGCTAATTGTTTGTTTGAAAACTTAACGGTAGGAGATAGGAAGGATCAGGGTCCAGTAGTGCCTGTACCCAGCAGTCACTAGAAGTGGGTCCATATGGAATCTGACCTGTGTTCAGTGCTCGAGAGCAGAAGGTTCACACTGGTGTGGTACCTCTGTGCTCTTGCAGATGGAGGCAATTACTCCTGAGGCGTGGATGTCGTGCTGGTTTAGTGCCGAGGAGATGAGGGATTACAGGGTTCGATGGGCTGTCCCCCTGTTCTCTGATGTACAGTCCCTGTCATTCCCAAAGATAGTGGTTATCCCCAGTTCAGGCTGTCTGGCAGAGAAGTCCTCACTGCCGGTCAAAAAGGTCCTGCAATCCTGACTTTGCCGAGGAAATTTCGCTTCTGAGACTTGCAGGGATGGTTCTGCCTTGAATTAGAATTTTTTCCTCTTTTTCTATGAGTCCCCTTCTGAAAAAAGGCCAATCAAATTTTCTTTCCTTCTAGTATTATTTAATATTTAATACAAGAACTGGATTTGGTTTGATCCATTTTGGTGCAATGAGAAACGAAAGTTTCTGCAGGATCCTCAGCTGGCCTGGGCTTGGTTTCTGAGGAAGCAGCAGCTGCAGAGGCTGAAAGCAGGGGGGGTCCCTGGTTCTGTGCAGGTCAGGGGGTGCTGAACTGCTCTCTCTGGCACATGGGGTGAGTGTGTTGATGACAGTTGGGAGACCGAGGGTGTCCTGCATTTGTAAAAGGGCTTTCAAAAGTTGGATGAGATTTCTCTGTTGTCTTAAGCACTTTTAAACTCCCATATACAGAGGCATTAATGAGAAACATGAAGTTATTAGAATCATTTATCATTTTCTTTGAAGCTTACACTGGCATTTTGTGTAATTTATGACATTTCCTCCTTTTTATCATGAACTTCTTCAGATGAAGGGAAAAAACAGCTGTTTCCCCTCAGAGTATCTGAAAGAAAAGAAAGGAAAAAAAGATGCTGTTTGTTTTTTGTCCAACTCGCTGATTCTGCTGATGACATGCCACAGAATCAGCGGCGCCTTGGGAGTAATTAGACAGCATGTGGGGTTTAAACCCTTGTGGAAATGTGTCTGTCATCTCACTGTTGTGCCTCAGATGTCCTGTACTGCTCAGTTACCCAGCCAGTAACCCATGTGGCTTGTTAATTTTGTGTGCTCTGAATCTGCAACTTCTGGCAAGGCAGAGAAAGGAGGTGGAAGTGCACTGTTCGTGGGGAGCTCTGTTTTCAGGGTGCTGGGTTTTTGGGGCAGAGAAGGGAAAAACTGCCAGGTTCCAGACTTGTTGTGTCATCTTGGATGAAGAACTGTTTTGTTAGTTGCTTGTTCTCTTCGTCTGTAAAATGAGTACAGTAATGCCTTCCCAGAGTGGGATTGTGGGAACAGACAAAGGCATATGAGGAGCTCAGAAATAATGGTGATGGGAGAACAGGAGTGCATTAGAGCAGGTTAATGTATAATTGTTGAGTTATGTTGGGAAAACGTCTACCCAGAAGGTTTTTTGCAGTGCATCAGGGTTCCAGAAAATTTTGCCCGTGTCAAGATGCCAGACTGTGGTGATTTCTGAAGAGATGAAAAAATTATTTAATTCCACATGCCCCTTTCCAGTCAGAGCTCTAAGACACTTGATTCCCTGGAAACAAATGGTGTCAGCCCCAGAATCTCCAGTAGAAAACTGACTTAATTATCTTCCTCTTTCTGTAGTCTGCATTCTTGGGAGTTGAACCCCTGTCTTAGAATTCTCCTTTACCAAAGAAACTCAGATGGATCACCTTGAGGACCTGAGGGAAGGGGGCACAGCCCACTGCTGGAGGGCTTTAAAGACAGCAAATTCTTCAGCAGATTTCAATTTAACCCTCTTTTATTACTTTTCTTTTTTTATAATTTAAGTCCATTTCATGAGGCAGTTTGCATGTCCTTGAATGGAACCTCGTTACCATGAAAGCTTTTTTAGCATTGATTTCATAACAGTCTTAATTTAATAGCGCCGTCATTACTGAGAAGCCCTGAGAGTGAGGCCCCAGCTTTCCAGGTCACTGACCTTTTAATTACAAACCTTGTTCTGATGGCCAGGTTATCGACTGGACAGCTCCCAACTCCTGCCCCCAGCATGAAGATGAAAATAACTGCCTTTCCTCCCCCACTTCCAGAAAAGGGAGGAAAAGAAAAGTAACCTCTTGTGTTTCCAAAATTAATTTTCTCCTTCAGCTTTACTTTGTAATTAATTCTTTAACATGTCTCAGTGAAGCTCGAACAGTTTTTACAAAGCTTTTTCTTGAGAAGAAAATACAGTGCAAGCCAATGGAGTCCAGTGCCAACTCAGACAGAAAAATAGTTAGTAACCCATGCTGTCAAAATACCCATTTGGACCAAACTGCTCCAGCCCTCCAAACTTTCTGCTCTTATAGGATTTGCTGTGTTTGATATGCAGATATGGGATTAGGATGAACATGTTGACTCTTCGAGGAATGCTGGGTGACTTGTCCTTCTCTTCAGACTTCCTGACAGGATTAGAGACAGTGAGGAAAAGGAGGTTTTTTCCTGGCTGTGTTGGCTTCTCCACAGTAGCTGGTGTGGGCTGTGTTTGGGGTTTGTGCTGAAGGCAGTGTTGGTAACACAGAGGTGTTTTAGCTGTAGCTGAGCAAGGTGTACACAGAGCCAAGGCCTTTTCTGCTTCTCAGCCCACCAGCAAGGAGGCTGGGGGGGCACAAGAAGCTGGGACAGCTGACCCCAACTGACCAAAGGGATGTTCCACAGCATCTGTCCACTGCTTTTAGCACAAATCCAAAACATAGCCCCAAATAGCTACATGAAAAAAAAACACTCTATCCCAGCCAAACCCAGCACAACTGCACTGACTGTGTGAGTGAGGCTTGTCCTGCTTTGTACCTGCAGCTCAGGTGACTTGTTCTCTAGCTGTTGACTCAGTGTTTTGCACCCCAGACCTCATCTCTTGCCCTTACAAAGCTGCAAGCAAGACCTGGAATCCAGATACTGATAGCAAAAATTTACTGCAAGAAGTTGCTTAGTGTTTTAAACTTTTGGAACAAATTAACACAGGAGAGAAAGTTCCCTAGCACAGGTAGAAGCAGGGAGGGTGTGCTTTCTGCTTGTTAAAGAAGTTTGCAGCAGGTGTTCAAGTAGCATAAAGTAAGTGTAACAGCTTGGGTACAGAAATGATTGGAGAGGTTAAAGGGAAGTCAGAGCATTCTGCACGCTCATGATGGTTTTCACGTGAGGGTCTTGGAGCACACTGTACCCATTAACCATGGCAACTTTGCAGCTACTTGCATGGAGCATGTCTGATGGTGTTTCTAGGGTTATCTGTCATTATCAGAATCATTCAGTGATTCTGTAATCTAGATCTCACTGTGCTTTCCACTAAAAAGCATCCACTTCTGAGGTAGAGGACAGCAGCTGCTTAACATCACTACGTGGTTTTTAGGAGAGGAAATGAAGAATACTTTATCTAAGTGATCTTGCAAAGGGAGCTTTAGGGATAGAGAATGTAATTACTGAGTAAAAAATTTACTAAGATTCTTGAAAAGCACTATGGGATATTTAATTACTAAAGATGGTTAGGCCTCTGTTTATGACTGTGCAAGACAGCTAATGTGCCTTATAATATTTTGCTAGGTTAAATAAAAATATGTCCTACACCTGTTCATGCAACCAGTTTGTTCTTTAGGTGCCTTCCCATCCAAAATTTGAATCTACACAGCCCTGCATAAATGGGGAAATGTGGTTGGCTCCCAAGGAGCTTATTAAGGACCTGAAGAATGAGGAGGGAGAGAAGGAAGGCTGGCATTGCTCACAAAGTCACACCAGTTCCAGTCTGAATCAGCACTGCCACCATCCATTTGTGGCACTCTGCTGTGTTTGCCCAGTGCTGATAATGCTCAGCAGACAGGTAAGATTTCCACTGCTGCAGTATCAGAATGCAGAAGAACAGATGTGCTTGTGATCCAGAAATTAGTTCCACCGTTCTGTATTTTGTATTAGTTGCTTCCTTTTTATTCCTGAAAATGATTGACAGTCTCTATCCATCTGCTGGGAAGGAGGTGTCTCCCTGTCCTGCCACTCTTGCGTGGGCAGATCAGTCACTGGGTGTTCAGTACCAGCCTATTCATCATGCTGACTCTTTCCCCCCATCAATTTTACCACTGTTTGTGGTGTCTGAACTTGTCATGAACTTTACGGATTTTCTTGGCTCCTTTGTTGAGAAGGGACCTGCAGCAGAGCTAACAAAATGTGATAAACTGCTCAGCCTTAGGACACCCTGGGAGTCAGATACGGCGCTTCTTTGGAGTTGTCAGGGGTTTGGGAAGAAAATCTTAACAGCTGATAAAAGCCTTCACTACCATTCCTCAAGATTTGAAAGGAGGTTTGGGAAAAATTGTCTGTTTAGTCCCTATTCACATGGAAAATCAGTTCATAGCTCATCTTTGGCTCTTTCCCCAGTCACCAGTGGTTCATGAGAGGGCAGAAGAACACCTGACATCAGGTTAGGAATAACTGACCACGTGGTGCAGTGCACAAAGGAAGGCAAACCTTTCTTTTTCCTACCTTTTCATGTCTGTAATAGCCAGCTAATTAAGGAAAGAGTGTGTATGCTAAAAACTGTAGTTACTTACAAGTGAGTTTGCTATTTTAGAAAAACATTGTACTTTTCTACATTTCATTGTTTTGTAACAATTGGGTTTTATAACTCAGTGGTATCTAGAAACCAGGTTGAACAATAGATTTCTATCCCGCTGGAAATTCTGAGATTTGGAAATTTGTTTTTATATTACATAGGGATTAACATTTAAAATCACATTTTTTTAAAAAAAATGAAATATTATAGAGCTGTCAGATCACTCTGTATTGATTAGACCTGAGTCTAATCAATACAAAGAGATTAATAGAATAATATAATATGTACCATAATATTACAGTGAAAACATTTGGAAAAATGCTTTTTTAATTGTTAGGAGATCACTACTTTTCTCCATAACATTTTGGGGGTTTTTTTGAAGAAACATTTTCTGTATGCAAAAATTATGTTCTAGAAGTTTATTGCTGAGCTGTAGTTGGAACTAAAGAATTCTCTCACAGAAGTGCTTTTCACTGGCAGGAAAATATATCATTGTTGTTACTGGATAGTTCCAATGAACTTGTCCTCGTGCAGTGCTTTGTACTTGCACCCTTGGCTTGAAAACTCTGCGCTGCTGGCTCTGAACCCTGCTGCTGAACACGAGGAAAAACATCCTCCTTGAGCCTGTTTAAAGGGAGCAGAGGAAAAAAGGTAATGGAAAGCCTAAGATCCACTGATCCCCCCAGTGTGTTTGTCTAAACAAGGTAATTTTAAAGGGCTTTGGTACAAGATTTGCTATTTAATATTAAAACCATGAAAATCTCGGCGACTTTCTCTTCGGTTTCCGTGTAAAGTGTTCTGGTGTATCATGAGAGGCACCCCTTTGATTTTTAGTGATGCTGAGAACATTGAGAAAGCAACTTGCAAATTTTGCATCCTCTAAATGCCTATTTGTGTGTTCTACAACAGGATACAAGTCAGATTGGTGGTAGTTCCTTCCTCTCTCACCAGGCTCGGCCTACAGAGATCTTGAGCCATTTAGATCTATATTCCACAGAGCAAGAGAGGTGATTCATTCAGAGTATATTGGGGAAAATCTGCTACATCTCCTGTGTCTACAGGACTGAAGAAATTCTTCATGATTTCAGTGAAGAGTCCAGAATCACCTTTACCACATTTTTGTAGCTTGAAAATTATTGATAAATTGGAACAGACCGGTTTGATGCTGAGGAAATTGTACATGCTACAAAATACTGGTTGTAAGCTTAATTTTAACAAATAATTGGAATGTCATGGGTTTAATGATGTCTCTCCACTTGGCTATCTGACAGTAACTATGTAATGTAAAAGAGCCGTTAAAAATGGCTTTGCAAAATTAACTCCTATTGCTCACTGAGTGTACTTTGAGTCATATCTGCCTTGTTTACTGACAAAATAATATTTCTGTTCCTGGTAGCATTGAAAAAATAATATGATTGCAGCAGAGGGAGTTGAAGTCTATTTTAGAAGATAATACTAAAATAGTCAGTTATATTCCTGAAATTGTGAGGCTTAGAAATGGGCAAAAAAGACCCAGCCCCTAAGCCTGACTTGTGAATTTAATCATTTATTTACCGTGTTTTCAAGTGACAGTAAATGCCAAGTGCCAAAAGAAAGTCACCTCTGTAGTTACAGTCTAAGAGCAGGCATGGGAGATCTGAGACGTGACTGCTTGGCTTTGGGTACATTTCTTGTTCTCAGCCTGCCCAGCTGTAAAATGGGGGTAATTACCACTTTTGCCTTATTGCCTCGGTAAGATTTATGTTAGCTATGTTTGTAAACTGCTCTGATATGCTGGGTTTGGAGTTCTTGGTGCTGCAGCCTGTGATTTTTGAAGTTGCCGCAGTAAAAGCCACACTTGCAGAGAGATTGAGAATTTCCTTCCATCAGCTGTGTACGGGAGGGGAGAGCTGCAAACCTGAGAATGTCAGGATGTCAAGGCTGGAGCAGATTGCGTGCAATCCTAATCCAGCCCTGCAGCTTTGACCTTTGAAGGAAGATTCACCTTGAGACAGTTGAAGGAATCTATGTACGTTTGTATAAAAATGTTGTTGTGATAGAAGGAATTTGCTCTTCGTGGTCATCCAGCCCAGGGTTTCTCCACAGTCTTCCTGGAGCAAGTAAAGGAATTCAGCTGCTGACCTGCTCTGGTAATGAACCTGGTGTTCTAAGTCTGAAGAGACAGCCTTCCCTCTTGGGGCTAAACCAGGGAGTGTAATTAGGATAATCTGTGTTGCTCTTCTGCTGAAATCCATCTCAGACCTAATGATACTTTCTGTTAGGAAAGACGAAATAAGTTCCTTTATGACATAATTCTCTAGGATCTCTTAGGCAACATTTCTATTCCATTTAAAACTATGCCTTTGGTACCTGTGAACAGAAAATCCCACAGTTTGCTTTTCTGCTGCACACTGTTCCCTCTTAATTTTAATCTGGAATGCAATCATTCTTGCCTTGGCTAAAAGGGGAATTTAGTTTTTGGTTCATTCCTTGCTATTCTTTCTGATGGAGCCCAGTCCAGGCGACTCCACTCCCCCAGGAGCAGGGCAGAGAATTCATTCTCATGAAATCTGAGGCTCTCTGAAGTAAAAGCTGTTGACTTTGTCCTACCGTGCAAATGTGCATTGCTTTTAGCAAGACAATAAAGGGTAAATGGGGTGATCTCTGCTCCTGTGGAGAGGTCGAGTGGTTACATTACACAATCTTCTACAGCATCTTGCAGCAAATACATGGGTTATATTAAAAGTTGCAATCATATCATTTTTTAAAAGTAAATTGCTGACCTTATGCAGTGGAATCAGCTTTATTGAATTTCGCCAAAAATGCGTTTATAATCCCCCCGCCCCCGCATACACATGATATTCATGTCCTTGCTGCCCATGTGGAAATGTCCCCTTTTTATGGTGATAAAATTAAATTTGTCTTTGTCTCTGCCTTGCCTCACCTTTTAAGATTCCATCCTTTAGAGACACCAGTGGATGTCCGTACCAGAGGATGAAGATGGGCAATATCCCTGCATGGCTGGCTGGCTGATTGGGAGCCAACTACCACGGAACAAATAAATAAGCTTTTCACATTTAGAGGACAAATAAAGCTGAGGACAGGTGTAATATGGGTATTTTTCTAGGAGTGTTGTGGCCTTAGCATAGGTAAGAATTTATTTTGACTTGGAAGTACTAAAGCTTTGCTTCTTGATTTTTTTCTAATTGCCAGGCAGTATGAAATGGAACTCCCACAAACAGTTACTGTGCCACTTGTAGTACTGTGTTATGTGTCCTCCTTCAGTAATAACCCACAGTAAAACCCTCTAGGTTTGGCCACCTACAGCCCCTTTCCCAAATTCCCTCAAGAGCGAAGTGTTTTGCAGCATGCTCCAGAATTTAACACACCTATATCCCATATTTCTATGCCACTTTGCATATTCAAAGTGCTCTACAAATATTAACTGACTGAGCTTCTGACACCTTTAGTGAAATGGCAAGATTATAAAATTAATTTAAGGCACTTCTGATTACGTTTTTTCCTCTTCATTAGACCTTTACATTCTTGAAACAGTTTGCAAACTCCAGATTTCAGTGGGAAACAGAGGAAATACCATCCCCATTTTAGATGGGGGCACTGAGGCAGATGTATTAAGAGCAGTTAGATCTGAAATAATTTTGACTGCCAGCCACAGATCTGTAAATACAACCATACCGTGCCATACTGTACATCGTGATGGACTGATGTTTATAGCATTTTCAGTAAAATTACTCAAAGCATTTTCATGTTTATCCATCACTCCAGACCCCAGCTGCTTTGGGGGGTGGTGGGAGAGGTTAAGCTGGTTTTATTCAATAAAATCAACGCAAACCATCTCAGTAAATGGAGGGGCAGATTGGCCTCTGCAGTGTTAGCCTGGATCCCTTCTTACAGCATCCCCTGGCCTTTCTTTTTTATGTAGTGTTTAAAAGACTGCCTGCTCAGAGGTACAGAGAGGAATATCAGAATATCATTACTCCTGCTCTTCAAGTAACCGGGAGAATGCAGCTGTTAAACTCAAAATATAAAACACATGTTTAAAAGATGACTCTGTGTGTGTTTAAAAAAGAGAGCGAGAGAGGATTCAAGGGAACCAAAAAATAGCAGGTTCCATTACTGTAATTAAATGGCAGCATTTAACCTATCAGGCCGTTGCGTGTATGTGAGAGACGAGCAGGGAGCTGCATTTGAAATGATCACTGTCTTCCTTGGGGGATAGAGTAGTTAAATAATTTGTTTGTGAGGTGTGAGTTCGGTGGCGGGTAAAGCGAGCCTTGCCTGTGTGTGTGTCTGAGAGCTGGGGTGGCTCCGTGCTCGCCGAGAACGCCTCGGGCGCTGGGATTCACCAGCACGTGCACTGTCAACAGGAGCACGAGCTGCTCTTGCCCATTCGTTGGGTTGTCTGCAGAGTCAGGGCCTGGTCCCAAACATTGCATCAGAGAAGGAGAGCTTTTTTCATGCCAGGCCTCCTGAGACAGACCGGAGTAGCAGTAAAGGAAAACCAGGGAGGAAAGGAAGGAAGAAAAGAGTCAGAGCTGTTTTGGAGAGCTTTGTCTCCTGAGGTGACTGGAAAGGGCAGGTCGCTGTATCTGGGCGTTGCAGGAGTCTGGGGGCTGTGCCATCCCTGGGGACCAAGTGTGAAGCTGCTGCTGAGGGATCTGCCCCTCAAACAGCACATCAAAGTCACATCCCCCTCAGCAGGGTTTTACCTGTGCCTGGGGTGGTCCCTGGGCTTGGAGACTGGAGGGTGTGAAGTTCCGTGGAGAGAGAGGGATCTGCCAAGGGCATCCTTGGCCCTTCATCAGGGACCCGGTTCTGTGAGAAGCTCTTTGGGCTCTTCACTGGGCTACCCAGTGCTGTGGATTCGCCTTTCGGCATCCCAGAGAGGAGACACGTTCTTGTGTGGTGCCCAGAAGGGAGTATCTCCCCATTTTTATTCACTCCCTGTTTATTTGTGCAGTGATTTCTTTGTTTAGGGGCTATTTCCTAGTCCAGGAACTCCAAGAGTTATCCTCGTTCTTTCAGCTGCTTCAGCTGCCTCACCTACTGATCTGACTTGTGTTACATTGCAGGAACATGCCCATAAATGTTTCTTAATCTTCACTCCAGTTTCTGTGTGAATTCTGTGTAACCACTCCCGTTTCAACTCCTGGGCTGGAACTTTTGTGAGGCTTTAGAAGACACTGGCAGTGTTAAAAATAATAGATATTTCCATATTTCCATTTTGAACATTCAACCCCAGTGACTGGATTTTGAGGGCAACACTTGGCTGAAAGGAGACCAGAGAAATGCCGTGTATTTTAGCACCCAGTCAAAGCAGTGCATGAATTTGAGTCCTTGATGAGAGTTAGAAATCTGGAAGTATTTCCATAGATGATCTACAAAAAAAAAAAAGGGCTAAATACGTTACTTGAATAAATTATTTGTTACAAATGCCTTACCTAACTCAAGTGCATATAGTGTGTAGATTCTCAAACCTGTCAGTTAGTCTTTGTACATGATGATTGTGTCAGTCTGAAACGTTGTAGAAAGGATATTGTGTAATAATGTTCTGGTTTTACAGATGTAGAAACTGAGGCAGATGGAGGTTAAATGACCTACACAAGGTCAATAGCAAGGCTGGGAATAGAACACAAATGTGTAGAAGCTTTTTATTATACTAATAAGGAAACTCTGGAGGTGTGTTTGGCATGGTAATCGGAACCCCAGAGAACCAGAAGCAGTTAGTATGTTCTGTGCATGGCCCCAGGGAGCAATGATGAAACTCCTTCTCCACCTTACCACTCCAGTTCTCTGTGTGTGGTCACCATAGTTTTTCCACCACTTAACCTCGTTATTTTTAGTATTGTTAGCATTAGTCGTCCTTTGGGCGTTTAATCCAGGCTCTTTAATTTTCTCCAGAGCTCTGAAGAGCTGTTGAAGGCACAAGGGGAGAAAAAAAATAACAGTAAACAAACCAAAGGATGAAAAATGATCTTTTGAAACTTCTGCTATTTTGTTGACTTGTCCCCTAATGTTTTTTGTCTTTGCTGTTCTTTTATCGTGAAGGACCCTGCTTGAATGTGTAATCTGGGTTTCTTAAAAGTTCATTTACTATTGTTTCTTTCTTCTCCACCCAAGATTAACATCCTGTGTGATGACATAGATGGTTGTTGTCTAAATGGACGCGATGTAACCAACAAATTGTGAAGGGTGGGTGGAGGAATATTTATATACTTGTGTTAAAAATTACAAAGTAGGTTTGCCTTTTAAACAGAAGGTATTTCAACACTGTTATTGGCAGCATCAGCCTTTAATTTTACAGGTGGCTACCTTTGTAGTAGCATTCAGCAAACAATATTTTAATGGCATGTAAAAAAATTTCTCTAAAACAAAAGAACGAAGACCGAGGGTGATTTATAATCTGTAATGAATACTTGCTGACATGTCTTTTTATAATAGTGTAGAAGCGTCTCTGTCTTTCTGGGGGAAGAGCAAACCAGATTTACCTGAAACATTTGTACCATAATAATCAAATATTTAGCATTTAGATGTAATTTTCTTAATTCAGCTTATCTTCTCACTGTGATGATTCCTGACTCCCAGGTGTCTAACACTGATTCCACTTTACAGAAACCGAGTTAGAGGAGCCAGGACGCTCTGTGAGGTTGTCAAAAAAAGGACTGTTTTCAGGGCTCCTCACCCAGTGTTGGTTTCTTTACGTTTCCATATATTTTTCCATGCATACTCCCATGTATTTTTACATTTTCTCCGATCATGCAGCTGCAGCTCCTGTTCTCTGTGCTCCCCATAGTGACCTCCCTTCAGAGGGAGTGCCCAGTGTGCACTGTCAGACTGTGTGTTCAGTGCTCCGTTCTGTGTGTTCTTCAAACACTCAAACTTCATTTATAGACACTTTATATGATTTTTCCTGTGATAAGTCTGTGCAAAGGGGTTTTTTGTTCCTTTCTAAAGTTTAAAGTCAAAGAGGAAATAAATAACATTGAGGCAAGTTACTCTTTATGTTGCAGTTCATCTTGGTCTGCAGAGGCTGCTCTGTCACAGGTCTTGTCTAAGGCAGAAAATAGACAGGTGCTCTTCTGTGTCTGGGGAAATCAGTAATTCCAGAGTAAAAGGAACTGGGAATGATGCATAAGGACAGACTTTCTCGTCATCCTTCAGATATTCTGACAAATCTGGTTAAAGAATTTCTTATAATGGTTTGAAATTGCTGTTCTTGTACACATCTCCTTTCTTTTGAATGCAGAGTTGGGGAGAAAGAGAGGCACGTTCTAGAACTTCAGGCCAGTAACAGCAGGTGAGCAGTGACTGCTAATCCAGAGCTCCCTGTTAGGGCTGGGCTGGTAGCTCAGGTCTAGTACAGACTGTGTCCAGGCCCAGACCTGGAAAGGCCTGGGGAGTCTTTGCTGCCTTCCCAAAGGAGATGCTGGAGTTGCAGGTGTCTGGCTGAGTGCAGATCCCCCAGGCCAGCTCCTTCTCCTACAGTGCTGGAATTCTTGTGACGTGCTGGCTCGGGTTGTTGGAAATACAGTTTAGAATTGGAGTTCTGAAGGCAGATCAACCCCAAACCTCCTGTATTGCCACTGTTTTACCTTACTGGAATTTGAGACAACCTCTGGCTTTCTCCTTAGAAGCTCCTAAAGATAATATCACGGATCAAAGAGTAGCCAAAGGCCAATCATTTTGTTACTGTTGCCCAACAAGCTGTTTAACAGAATATATTTTGTTCACACAAAATAGATGGATGTGAAGCACAATTGATCTGCAGCTTTTGTGGGTCACAGGTTGGGTGTGCTTGGAAACTTTACCCATTCAGTGTGTCTAAGACTCGTTTTCTCTGAATGCCTGGGCTCCTTTCAGGGGAGGTTGTCGGTTGTGGTAACAAATCATGACAGCACCGTGGTTACTGGAGTAGTGTCTCTTCCATTAGCTGGATTTTCTGCCCTATACAGACTTCTTCTAAACAAATGTCAGAGCCCTGGTTAGCTTCTATTTCTGATAAACTACCTTGGAATTGGCATCCTGGCATAGTCTTGAGAGCCTTCAAACCCCAAGTGGATATTAATTTGAAATAATTTCAAATGTGCAGAGGTTTTTGCTCTTACGTGGTGTCCTCCCATCGGGTACTGGCTGGAGGGGCTGTCCTGTGTTCCTGGGTTACAACACTGGCTTCCAGCTTAGTCACACACGGTGTCTCTTCACCTCTAGTCAAGTGGTGGACTCAGAGACAAGTGGACTTACTCTACCGGTGTCCACTCTAAGGAGGCTTCCAGCAGGTACTGTGCTTATGCTCGTGTGATAATAGAGAGGAAAAGCTGGAGGCAGAGACCTGAAAATAAAAATATCATCATCAGAGATGATAAAATCTCCCTCCATTTTTAGAAGGGGAGATTTTTATTTATGTTACAGAAAGACTTGTTTCTTCTGTCTTTTTTGCTGACCATGGTATTCTGGGAATGATTCTGTAACAGACAAGGCTTCAGAGGAAGGTACCCAAGCTTGACTTTTTGCTGTGTTGTTTGCATATACTTGTTGTGTAGGAATGGAACTGGGCTATGTAGCAAAACTTCTGGTTCTGTAATTCAGGTTGCTGAGGACATCTGGACCTGTCTTGTTTGATTTAGAGTCGTGTTGCTGTCTGCTTTTTTTTCTATTTTGAACTTTTCGTGAAGCAAAAATTGTGCCTGTTGAATTACGCTGCCTGCTGCCTGCAGATTTGTTGTAGATTAATTCAAAAATGAGGTGTCCAAATCCATTTGAGGCTGTGATAGCACTCCATCTACTGGGACTGCTGCATTTCAGAATGCAGAGTCTGAGTCCCATTTTCGTCCTGCATGTCATTCCTTTAGTTCTCCTCGTAGTGCTTTGACCCCTCAAATGTGTAGCGTGGTATTGTGAGCTTTTACTTAAGGTATCCCTTCCTTTTTTTCTTATGTGGAACAGAGATCACATACTTCATATAAGCAAGGAGCTTACTTTACATTAGGAGAGAAGACCTGACCTCTCTTAGTACATGCAAGTGAAACTGTATTTCCCCTGCCTTGAAACTACCAGTGAAATACATTTTGCACTGGCTTATAATGCTGTGATTTATGCTGTGATATGCTTTGTGATATTACAATGTCCTTTTGCCTTTGTGTTTGATTTTTTCCCCTCTAATAAATTGTAGTGGGTATGTTGTCAGTGAACGGGGTATTTACCCAAAATGCCCGTAGGAGGGTGAGGCATTCTCCCTGCTGTTTGCTGCCTCACAGAAGGAATCCTGTGCTTTTTTTCCCTCCCATTAATCTTACTGCAATTTTTTTAATTCTATCTCTTTCCTCCCTGTTTTGAAATAGTATTAACAGGGGAGATATTTTTAAACAGAAGAAAACACACTTTTCTTTCGTGTGCAGACACGTACGTGTTACACACAAATGTCAGTGAGTGACCAGAAGCACCTTTTTAATTTTACATTTTGAACTTCTCATATAGAGAAAACAGAGCAGAAAAGTTGTAGTACTTGTTCCTGTTTTTCCATTCCAAGACATGCTAAGCAAGTCACTTGCCCTTTCTTATTCAGAGTGAAAATACTTTGATCCAGTTTTCTGAAGACAATACTCATTTCATAAGAATATTTAATCAGTAGAAAATAGGGAGGATTTAGTTTGTTTGTTTAGTATTTAACCAAGTGAATAAGGCAGATTAGGGGAAGGGGGGGGACTGGACCCATAAACAAGGTGATATATAATATTTTTTTTCGTTCTCCTTTTAAATAAATACCGATCAGCTTTATGTTCAGAGACAATAGGAGCCGTTGGCTTAAATTTGCAGTTTACTGTATTTATGGCTGTAATATCAAGGTGCTGCCGTCGTAATTTCATGCCCCAATGAGAAGAGCAAGGTCGAAGCAAATGCTTCCATCGGCATCTGCTAACACACTAACTCATAAACAAGGCCCGGCTGGATCAGGTGGCACGGAATAATACAGGCTAATGAAATACAGCACAGCTTTCCATTACTGTTAGTTTTTACAGTGTCGTCATTACGTGTAATTTATGTTTAAAAAATTCAATTTTATACAAGGCTCTGGGAAATAGGGGTCTGCAGGTCACCCGACGACTTTTAACGGCTCTGAGAGTCCTTATTGCACTCCACTGTTCCAACAAAATGTTAATAATAAATAATAAAAAAAATCCTCTTTTACTTTTTCTCTGGTTTGCATATCTTGCGCTGTCTTTTTAATTGCAAGTGGCTAAGGAGAGTTTGGGGCTGTAGATGATGTCAGGAGTTATCCCCTTTGCTGATGCTCCCAGAGGGGGGTTACTATCTGCTTGCTTTTCTTTTGTCTGTCTATCAATCACCCGGGGTCCTGTAAATGGAGTAAACACAGCTGAGGAGAGGGAGATACTTAACAACCTCTCTCCCAAACCCTCACCCTCTGACATTGCCCTCCTCTCCTCCATTACACTTCATTTTATTATAGACTCCAAAAAGCTTGGCCAGGAAGAGAAACTGCTGCTGGATTTATTTATTTATTTATTTATTTATACTTGTTATGCCAAAATACTTTTTATTTTAACCTTTTCCCTCCTGGTCGACTCACTGTAATTCTTGGCATTGTTCTGTCAGTCGGATTTTCCTTCCCCGTTTTCCTGCTGTGCAGCTGAGGTTAGAGCACCTTTATCAGTTCTGATTGCTGCTCAGTCACCCTGATGGGTTAAAGTATATCATGTTTCTTAAAGATTGCACTTGCTTAATTAACAGTCTCATAGATGAATAAAGCTGTAAGAATCCAAAGCCCTTTTTCAGCAACTTTTCAAATTACTTTTATTTCTGCATTTTTCAGCCTGACAGTTGAGACCAGTCCCTGTCCCTTTGATGTGTGGGTTCCTTTACCAAAGTTTGAGCTGGAAGTGCAGCAGCAGGATGTTTACAGTCAGATACGGTGTCTCAATGTAAATCAAGGGTAAAAAAATCAGAGTGATGTTTCTGAAACCTTAGGTTTTGTTCAGATGTTGGGTTGGGCTCAGCCTCACGAACAACCCATTTGAGAAAGAAAATGGATCAGGAGACTTTGCCTTTTTGACCTTTTTGAAATACATTCAGCTAAGCACAGGGTAGGATACAGGACAAACATTTGATAACAGAGTCACCCAGCACTGCATGTAACTGACTGAACAGGTGGAATCATTAGTCTGGATCAGATCCCAGAAGGATTTTATGATGATTCTTTTAAAACGTGGCCATGTTCTTTCTGAGCAGGGTTGACTCAATGGCTTCCAGGAACAGGAGTGTAATGTCAGTTCAGGGTGCTGACCAGCAGATCTTTGTTTTAGTCACACGATACCAGGCACTGACTTCAGGTGGTCACGTAGTTTGTTGTAGCTAAACAACTTGTCCTGTTCTATTTTGTTTTCTTCTTAACAGAAAGTCTGTGGAGAAAACAACAACGGCTCCCACCCCCTGCCCCACACCCTCCCCTGCCTTTTGTCCCTGTGGAGGGTGGGTGTGAGGGTTGCTCCAGGGTGGTCTCTCACAGTGGTAATAAAGCTGGCTTTGGAAACCCACTTCATTCTTTCCACCACCCTTCCCTAATGTGGCACAATTCTTAATTTCACCCAAACAGAAATTTTCTCCCTAAAACTGGTGTTGCCTTCAGGTTGTGAAAGTCTTGCGTGAATTACTGATTGAGCAGCGGAAGGAGGAATTTAATGAAGAAAAACATATCCTCAGTGCCTGGGATGGGAAAAGGGTTGTCACTGAAATGTCAGAGCCTGTGTCAGAGAAGAATAAACTTAGTGGCTTCTCTAGTTAAGCTCATGCAAGGGTTTTGCATTGCAATTATTGCTACTGTGTTTTGGCCAGAAAACAGTTTAAACAGTGGATTGGGACTCACATCTCCTGAGTTTTATTTTCTGACTGTCAGAGGTTCAGTTCTGACCTTGAAGCACTTCTCATGTCTGTATGTCTCACTTCTTCCTCATCTGTGAAATGTGGATAACGGCACTATGAGCACTCCTCAACTTCAGAGTGGGCATAAGAGGAACAGCATTTTGATGTACATGAGGTCCTTATACTAAATAGTGACAGATATTGTAAAAGGACATAAACAGAGTCGAGTCTGAGAAGTTCTTGGGCAAAGGAGCTCTTTATACAACACCCGAGGTGCAGGCACCAAGAGACGTTTGTGACAGCCCGTTTTATTCTCTGACTTGCTCTGTTTCTGTGTTTGACTACAATTTACAGAGGCTGAGTGATCCCTGCAAACTGAATGGCAGCAGTGACAATCACAAAAGAGGGACAGCAAGAACCTTTGAGTGCAAAACAGTCATGGGCGCTGGATAATTCAAATCAACACCCTGAAGCCTGAAAAAGGAAATTTTAAGGCTTTGTGAAAATTATGACTAATTCTTTGCAATGGCTGTGGTGCTGTGGAGGAAGGAGATGGTGGTTGGGGGCAGGGAGCAGGTTTGCATTCCGTGGGGCTCTGAAGGCAGTTTCCGTGCATCCTTCTCCTCAGCTCAGTCCTTGCTCGGTACCCTCTGCGGTTAGATTATTCCTTGCAGATAGCAATCAACTGGAAGGAAGTGTGTGTCTAATTTGCATGAGATTATTTAAAACAAAAAAAAAGGTCTGCATTAGTCAGGGTGATGGTAAACAACGCAAAGAGATGCCTTTTATAATATAGCCGTGGCTCAGCTTTCAAAGCCAAATATAATTCACTTACAATTGGCAGTTTCCTTTATTGTTCCTTTTAACCTTTTGCGTTCTGCAGGGGCTTGATCTTGCTGCAACTGCAGAACAACAAAAATGTTTGTTTTCCAAAGTGTTGGAAAGTGGATTTAGAGCGATTCCTCTGTTAAACTGAGGTGATTTTCTTGACATACCTATTGAGAGTTATATTAGACACAAAGCTTCAGTTTCTGTGGCACTGCTTTTGCATCCAAGGGAAGTGGTATTGATTTTGGGTTGCCAGCTTCCTGCTAGATCAGAACAATGAAGGGACCATGGATACTTCTTCATGTAGTGCAGTGATAGAAGGTCTGTGATAAAGTAAGATGAGAGATTGGAACAGATGACACTTTCCTCTGGTTTAGAAATTCCCACTTTTCTGTGTAATTAATGTATCAAGGTTGAATAATTTGGGCATGGAAAACTCATACTGCATGCATACACGTGTGTAGGTGGTGAATCTGAAAAAAAATCAGTCCAGAGGGAGTTGTGATGAGTTGGTTATAATTGCCTGAGGACACTCTTGGAATACCTTGTCCATTTGTGCTCCTGTGTGTGAGAACACCCAGCACGAAGGCAGGTGTGTTCCTGAGTGCAGGGTGACTCGGCAGCACTGAGTCTCCCCAGGGCAGACCTGCCCCATGGGTGTGCTTAAGGAATCAGCTCTGGGACATGTTTGGAGACCACAATGACGAGGCCTGAAAAGCATCTTGTCCAGATGAACAGAGGTGTTCCAAGGGGGTGGCACTCCCAGCCTCCTCCTCTGCTAATTAAGGGATGTAGTTTGGGATGTTCTTTTGTGTAATGCCACCAGCACCATGACCAAGACCACTTCACCAGGCAGCACAATAGTCCAGGGAAGTAATAACAATTCTAATTTGATCTACTTTGCACAGCATTCAATCCAGGAATTACAATGTGAAAGGTTTCCCATCGTTCTATCGTTTTTTCTTCACAGCACAGCAGGGTTTAAATGGAAACAGTGATACTTGGATGTCCCTAGTTGGCCAGATCAGAATAATCCTAGATGTGCATTTTATCTGCAAAAGATTTTAGTTTTTTTCTCGAACAGCATGAGAATAGAAGGGGCAGTATGGTTAGGAAACAATAGGCATTGTTTTCTGCTCTTTTTGCAGAATGAAGTAAGGATTCTCCATTATTTCTGATGTTTCTCAGTGTTAAATATTATCAGATTTGCTGTCTTTGCCTGGAAATAGAACAAAATGCCCTATTATAGTGGGAGCCACATTTACAGCCAGCAGCTAATGTTGTCTCCATCTTTATGAAATCCCAGAGTTGCTGGTGATCTGCAGCGTTGGCATCTGTTTATGTGCTCTCCTACATTGGATAATTAGGAGCTGGTTTAAGCAGTTTCATTCTGATTAGGACTTTGCTTTTTAACATGGATTAGGCACCATAAATATTGCTTTTGTGACTAGAGCAGGAGGGTGAGTTGTGTTCATGTGCCTTTTATTGCTCTCACTGCAAGTGTTGTTCCACATTGTTACGTGTGGTTTTGGTTCCTTACTATTTGAGGCATTCATCAAATACAGCTCACGGGGTGATTCTCTCAGATTTCAGGACCAAAGATCAGGAGCTTCAGATTTCTGATACAGTTTCTGGCACTGACAGTGTTCAGAGAAATCATCAAACTTCTCTGTGCATCAGCATCTGCTCTGTAGAGTGGCTGAATAGTGTTTTGGAGGAACTCACAGATCTCACGTGCTCAAAGGAGTAGGGAGAAGATCTGCTAATAGTTATAAAGCCTTCTGAATACCACAAGCACTGTGTTAGTGCTTATGATATTAAATAACAGTTCTGAGACAGAGTTGTGCATTTATTTCTGGCAGTATTGTTTGTGCTACAGATTATTCTGTGTAGACCCCCCAGTGTGCAGTGAAGCTGAAGAGCCTGAAAATTTTCTTGAAACTTAGCTAATATGCCCACTAGCTGGGGCATTTTCTATACTCTGCCTCTCTGTACTGGTAAAAAGGTAACTGTTCTAAAGGATTAAGTTCAGGAATTTCATGTGCTAGCAATGCTTTGTGGACCTCCAGTAGGGGTGATGGAGAGGAGGTATCCCCCCCTTTCCTCCCACTGCTGTCCTATTCACACCATTTTCCTCACTGTGTGAGAATCAGGTGATCTGCCTCTTTTTTTTCTTCTAAATCTCTTCCCTTAAATCCACATTCTCACTTCCAGCCTTTGGGAATGTTTTTGCACACACACTGCGTGTGCAGTGAAAGGTCCTGGATCCCTTCACATGTTCCTCATAGCAGGGACACTGGGTTTTTATGCACTTCTGTGCAGGAGAGTGACACAACAAATAACACCCAGCTGCTCAGGTCCCACTTCATGGCTACCATCTGAGTACTAAATTCTTTTCCTAGAGGATGTTTTCTCCTGTTGGAAAAAATAATCCAGCTGTGCTTCCTTCTTCGCAGATGCTGATCATTGTGACTCCGGTAGCTGCTTTTCTTTTCCCCCTTGTTGGCCAAATCCTTTCCATATGTTGTGGCCAGTTACAGATGGTCATCCTGGCGTTTCCTGGTGGCAGGAGTCACTGCACCACCGTGTACCATGTGTGCAGTGTTACTCCAGCTCTGTGTGAAACACAAACCAGGCTGCCCTGGGGCAATCTAATCATGCAGCAATAGGCCGGGGCGATGCTCAGCTGAAAGTTTGGGCTTGGCCTTGTTTTGATCTGTTTTGTTATAGTTTTATTTCCTCCTTACATTCTGTGTCCCATTCATACTAATCACAGTCAGTCCTGATTTTTTTCTTTTTATTTCTGCATTTGTCATAAAATAAAGCAAATTATTCCCGTCTTCGGAAACGATCTAGACTAATTAGTCGTCTAACCCAATAATTAGTTTTTTGTTTCCCTGTCTGTTTTCATGCATTATTGTTAGTTTTTTCCCCTCTTTTTTTTTTTTACACCATTACAGATTAAAATGAGCCACATTTGCAGTTGATGGTATCTTTTTTTCGGGGGAAGAATGGAGAATTGCAATAGAAAGCTACTTCAAAAGCAGCAATAAACTCAAGGATAAATTAAGGAAATTGAATGAGCCACATTTGGAAGCAGCGTTGAGGCTAATATTCTGTCGCTTAAGGTTAAATTGCAACAGAGAAAGAGAGAGGGAGACATTCCAGTGAATCCAAAATTGGGGAGGCATTACTGCTCAAGTCAGTGCCAAAATTCTTTGCAGCTTGAAAGGGTTCTGCCTGGCTTGAGGATTTAATTATGCGTGCATCAAGTGGGTAAAGGTGCTAAACTGATGTCTCTGCTCCCCCAGGCCTGACGGATGAAGAGATCGACCTGGCTTTCCAGCAGTCAGGGACGGGCACGGAGGAGCCACAGTCCCCAGGTCCTGCCACGCACCCCGTGCCAGCTCAGCCCCCTCCCCCTGTGGTGTATAGTAAGTAACTCTTTGAAAAACAACTGCTCCTGTTGCTTTCTGCAGCGATTTCTGCAGCAGTCTCACAGATTTCTGTGCCACATCCTGGATTTCAGTTCAGCTGATGCCACACTTTCTGTCAGAATTGGGCACCACTTTGAATGCACCTCCTGGTTGCTGATGCTTGTGACAGGATCATGTTACACAAGGAAAATGAGATACAAATGATCACTGTCCACAAACAAACATCTTCCAGGCTAGCCTGTGACACCTCTTGACCTGAAGGTGTATAGTCAATACAAATCAGATTCTGATGCGCTATAAGGATGTAAAAAAAGCATTCAGTCAACACTGGGGCTCAGTCTTCCCTTCTTAAACTTAGAAAACTTCTCTCTGATCTTAAGTAATCTGAGGTGTGACGGCAGAAATTCTGTGCAGACTATGTGGATGTGATTGTATGATTTTTGTGTACAAAAAGAATTTTTAAAGTCCCAACATAATCTGTGTAGACTCAAAATTTACATATATATTTGCATTTTAAAACAAACCTCGCAAAAAAGTATCTAAGCTCCAAACAATAAAAACCAAAGTGCACACCATTAAAAATCCATCAAGAGAAGCTGTTCAGCTCACATGTGTGTCTGGCAGTTTGAAAATCACTTCACTTACCTGCCAAGTATTAAAAATAGGATTTTGTTGCTGCTCCTGAACAGCTTTATGTCAGATACTGACTGATAAAACAGTCCACTTAGGACTGTGTTTGTTAGTTTAAGACACAGTTTTGCTATTGCTGGAGACAATACTAGACCTGCTTTCTGAGTTTTTAACTGCTCTGGTTTGGTACAGTTTGAGAAGAAAAACATTTATGATAGAATTGGGCTCAGACTGGAATATTTATGACTGCTGTATTGGGTGTGCAGGTGAACTCCAGGGCTGAATTCTGCCCTCATACCTCTCTGTCATAGTCCACAGAAAATGCCAGGGAAGCAAAAATCTGCTCTCTTGCTCAGGAAATGGTGCCAGATCCTCTTGGTGCTCTCCATTGCTCATTCAGCAAACTCTTACCATAACCCAATCCTGGAGGAGTTCATCTTCCCTGATTTCCTGATCTGAGTAGGGCAGGGAAGGAGCACACAGTTGAACCCAGGAAACACTGTCACCACTATTAACCCTGGCACCTTAATCACTCTGTGGTTGTTTTATTTCACTGTTTTGGCCTTCCTCAAAGCACCAGTTCCAAATTTCTTCTTACCATATAAGAATCTTAACTAATATTTAAACATCAGAATGTTCCCAGCAATAGCTCCAAAGAGAATTTTGAAAGTATCATTCATAATGCTCAGAAACCAAAGGTGACTAAAAATACCACTGAAGTAAAGCCTTTTTAGGGGATATAATTGTAGACTAAATTGGTGCTCTAACTTTGTGATCTGGTTGGCCCCTTTTAAATAATTTGAACCCAAAGCTTTTTCCTGTGAGCCAGTCCTTTATAGCAGCCCCCAAAATTAGGGAAAGGTGACAATGAGTTCATTAGGTATTGTTCCTCCCCGCTCTAGCCATTCTTTGTAGACCTTCTATTTAAGCCTAACCTCTAAATGGATGTATAAAAAGAATGAAGAGCTGAACATACATGGTATTTGTTTGGCCAAAACACTTGGTTTGATTAGTTCTCATCTGTGCCCTGTTCTAGTCCTGGGCTGGTGTTAATGATGGATCCATCTTTGTGCTTTCCATGGTATCAGAACTGCAAAAGGAATATGTGGATTTCTCTAGAGCTGATGGGTGAGAGGATGCAGTGGCTCAGTGCTCTTTCAAAGGTGTCTTCTTTGCTGTAGGTTATTTCGTCAGTTGGATGCTAATCCTGGAGTGAAGATTTCTGAATTGGTCCAAATCTGCTCCAGGACAGTTGTTTCCATGATAGTTTACTAAGTCAATTTATCTTTCACAGGTTTCTCAGGGCTTGTCATGTACAGAGGAAGACAGACACTACTTTTTCTGTCTATCTGTTATGCTTATCTTGTCACACAGCATTCGTGACACTGC